>NC_091064.1:93350026-93656826 GCF_000393655.2 Nicotiana sylvestris | reverse complement strand
AAATAGGATGACACATATGAATAAGTGGAACCCGAATCAAATAAAATTGATGCATCTCTATGGCAAATTGGAACAATACATGTTATGATCGAATCAGATGCCTTTGCCTCGGATCTAGCTGGGAGTGCATAGCAATGGGGCTAAGCCCCACCAATATGACCTCCACCTTTTGGACGGCCTTTAACTGGCTAGCCTCCACCTCTAACAGCTTGACCACCACCTTGGGTTGCCTAACCCCTGCCTCTAACTGGTTGAGCAAGTGGTGGAGCAACCGGTGCGTGAATCATGGCATGAGTACCCTGTTACGACCTTCTTTCCTCAATCTAGGATAGTACCTCCTGATATGACCTGCATCGCCGCACTCAAAGCAACCCCGCGGCTTGCGCAACTGCTGAGTCTATGACGATCTCTGATGACCCGGATGACCATCGTAGTAACTTTATAACGGTGGTGAACTAATAAGAGATAAAGGTGTACTGAATACTGGTTGTTCTGAACGAGACCCATACGCACCATGACCACCTAAAGGACCCGGAGACACTTGAAGTACTGACTGCAAGGTCCTAATATGAGCCTCTACCAAATGAACCTCTACCTCTAGACAAGGCACCACTAAAACCACCAAAATGTTGAGGCCTCTTCTCTGATGCCGCCTCTCTACTGTGACTACGAATCTTCTCAATCAGCCTAGCAGTCTCTACAACCCGAGGTAAAAGAAATATCACCCTCAGTCTCTTTGGCCATCTGCATATTGATAACATAAGTAAGGCCATATATATATATTTCTCCTTACCGTGTCCCTTATCAGGATTGATCCATATAGATCCACAAATCTAGTCTCGTACTAGGTAACAGTCATGCTACCCTGTTTGAGGGGATCAAACTGGATGCGTAGATTCTGTCTTTGAGTGAAGGGGATGAGCTTCTCCAAAAATAGCTATGAGAACTGATCCCAAGTGAGTGGAGGTGAACCTGTGATAAGTGTGGATTTTGACCACTTATTAGTACCTATTTACTTTTGTTTTAGTCCGAAAGTATTGATTTATGTTCCCAAAACTAATGAAAATATACAAATTGCAGGAATGTTGGAAATTTGGGCTCTTATGAAGAAATCCAACTCAAAAAGGAGTGTTCCGACTCACAAGGAAAGATGGGGCATAACGCACAAGAAGTACTGTCCACAGAAGAAAGTGCGGAGCGCAATTCCCTCTGCGGCCGCAAAACTGATAAAGAAGCAATGAATTACTTGAAGCAGAAGTGTGGACTACACACAACTTGTGCGGCCGCAAAAATGGTTCGCACTGACAAGAATTCAAAAAGTTCAGAGAGTGTGCAACTGAACAAGACTTGAAGCCTTGCCTAAAGTGCAGAACTCATATAAATTGTGCAGCCGCAGAAGCTAAATTGCAGCCGCAGACCAAACTGTACGACTGCAGAATACAGTCCCCTGTAAAGTCAAGCAATGTGTGGACCGCACGTCGAATTGTGCAGCCGCATAACCTCTTGAGGAGAATTATTGTCAGTGAATTTTGGGCTACTATAAATAGACAGAAATCACATTTTTAGGTCATGTTTTGATGTTCTAGCAGTTGTAGCCATTGTAGTTTTCCATTTAGTAAATTTATGATCATTTTGGGATTAAAACATCATAGTTTATCATTTTAATTTTATATTATGGGTTTAATTAGCATTTCTTCTTTGTTTTCTTCATTTTATACCATGAGTAGCTAGACTTTAACTAGGGTTGTGACCCAACCCTAGTGTCTAAACCTTATGGATATTTAATTTAATGCTTTTTTATGATCGAGTATTTGTTATGTTGCCTTGTTCATGCTTTATTTATAGAATTAATGGTTGCAAATATTGATTTATGCCTTTTTGACTTGGTCATTACTTAAGAAAGAGGGACCTATTCTAGGAAAATTTGGCTAACAAGAAATTGGGCTAGTTAAAGATTTGACTAGCTTAATTAAAGGATTTGAACTAGAGATAGGAAAAATCCGACTTGAGCTCATATCAACTAGTTTTATTGATACCTATTTGGGCTTGAGGAAGCCAAATTGGGCAAAATAACTCTATGATCGAGAGTTTTAATCATGATACAACCCGATCAATAAAATAACTTAGAGTTGACAGCTATGATACAACCCGATCAATAAAATAAGTGTTCACGTACTTAACCCATTAGGCGAACACTTAGGTGATGGTCACATCCCTAGGACTTTTAATCATTTGGTAAAAAACATAAAAACAATTACTCGCTTTCTAGTTTCTTCTCATTAGTTTACAACTGTTATTGTTAATTTAGAAGTAGAAAACAAAATCCCTTGTTTAGAAGCGCAATTGAGTTAATTCATTTACTCTCATGAAGTGTACACCCTATCATCCATATTAAACTCCCTGTGAAAATCGACTCCGACTATTGTTGAGTACTATAGTTCTAATGACCGTTTTCACTCTCTATTAAGTGCGGATTGGACGTGGATCAATTCTTGGCATCATTACCGGGGAGTTAAAACAGTGTTAGATATATATTTGAGTGTGTTTTTAGAATATCTTCTTTCCCCTTCCATGTTACTAATTTGTTTAAGAAATTTTAGGTACAACCATGGCGAACAATGTGTTCAGAAATTTGCCTTTGGGGGAATTGGACGGTGAGGAAGAACAAGTAGAAGAGGTACCTCAAGAGCCACAAGCCAATCAGAGAGGCCGAGTACCTCATGACAATGTGACCATTCCACCCCTACCTCCACCACGAGCGGCTCCATACCGGGTATTGCCCAACGAAGGTTATGCGTGTACAATAGTCCCTCACCATATTAGGGCGAGAAACTTTTAAATCATTAAGGTGATTCTCACTTTGCTAGAGCAATGGGTTTTCTTTACCGGTGCACCAACTCAAAAATGCTTACAAGCATTTGAAGGGCTTTGTGGATACATGTAGGGAGAGAAAGCAAACTAATGTTTCTGAGGATGCATTGATTCTAAGGCTTTTTCCCTTCTCTCTATAGGGGAAATATTTAGACTGTTTGGAATGATTGTCGAACCATTCAATTCACACTTGTGATAAGTTGGCAGAAAAGTTCATTACTAAGTGTCTCTCTCCCGGGCATATGGCAACACTTCGATATGAGATCTTGGCATCCAAGAAAGAGCCAAATTATTATATTGTATGGATCTACCAAATCGTAAAGTACCTGGTCCTCTACAAGATTCTGCTGAGAGCACTTAGTAAAGTAGTAAGTAAATGAGGTTGATGATTATTACGTGGAAAAATCCCATACAAGGAGATCAGAAAATCATGAGCTACCTTGTAGCCTTTTAACTTCACTAACTTGTAATCTTACCTATTACACGCCACTTTACAATACTTCCTATTGAAAAGAGTTTACTTAACTAACTTGTGGTACCTTTACCATAAGCCACTTTGTGGCTATCCTAGTTACCAATGCTTTTTCTAAAATGTGATGCTATCACCACAAGCCACTTTGTAATTCTACGATTACAAAGTCTTTTCCTTATGACTAAATCTAGTCACAACATAAACTCAATGAGTTTACGGATATACAAGAGAATTCCTAATTAGTATGCTTCTAGATAAGAGATTTAGGAGATATGGTAAGTACAATAACAAGGTTACAACTCAACTAGTATAGCAAGCATCAATCTTTTATGAACTGGTCCGTAGTGGCATTCAACCTTGTTTTTCAAGCTTGAGAGGATGATTTTTCTATTTTTGCAAGAGGCTTGAATGAGAAACAGAATCCTTCCAGTGATGTTTTTGTATAAAGCACATTTGGTGCATCTTGATCACATGATTTGAAATGATGTGAGTGGGCTGACAGTGTGGTGCAGTGCGGCAGAAACAGTGCCATCGGTCACTTCATTTCCAACTGTGTCCAAATGACTTTGTACTGCTATGAGGAAACCACATAAGCATCAGGTCCTTATTTGGTTCCTAGTTCCTGAAGATGTAGCAATTCATCTTTAGCTGAAATCTGTTAACGCTTGTAGTAATCCAAGTAGGTCAGGTTCCCTATCTGGTTCTTAGCCATAAGTTTGTTAGATCATCAAAACATCAGGCTAGAGCATTTAATATCTATCAATTCCCCTCTTTTGATGATGACAAACTTCGACAATTAAAAATCGGAATTGGGGCTGTAGAAACCAAACAGCCAGTTTCAAAGAGTTCCCCCTGAGACTATGACTTGTCTTAAAGAACCAGTTCCTCAATGTGTTTCCCCCTGAGTCCTATATTAGTCTCCTCTAAGAACTAGTTCCCCAATATGTAATTTCCCCCTTTTGGCATCATTAAAAAAAACAAGAGCACAAAGAAGTCCAGCTAAGCTAACTCATGACACATATGTGCACACAATCATGAGAAAGAATAGAACACAGAGAGACAGTACGAGACATAAGAAAAAGGATTCATATTAATAATTTTTAATATAGCTCGTCCTTTGAAAAAAGGAAGAGGCTACATTGGACTTGTTCACAGGAGCAATAGTAGTAGTACATCCCAACCATAAAAAGCAAAAAAAAACATCCACCAACCATCAAAAAAGAGACAAAGAAGAAGAAACATATCCAGACAACTGGTCACTGAAGGGGTTCTTAGGGGTACTAGGAGGAAAGGGCTTGGAAGCTACAACAAGTGTTTGGAGAACAAGGTCTATTCGGGCGTTTCCTGACTTTTGCTCGTTGAGCAGTTCAACCTTCAGTTTCTCGACTTGCGCCCTGAGATCAGCATTTTATTAGGTCAAACGGATCACCTCATCATTTAACATGGGAACCGCTCGGGCCTGCTGACCTTCCAGGATAGCATTCCTGGCCTTCAATCGACGTATTTCCTCAGTTGCATTGTTCTGGGCATTGATGGGCTGAGACACAGTTGAAGTACTTCCTACACCCCCATACTTCTCAATACACTCGCACTCTTCCAAAGTTGTCTGAGAAAATGTCTTCTTACGGGTCCCCACTTTACCTATTCCCAGTGGAACCTCAAAGAATTTGAACACCTAAGTGAGCAAGAATCCATAGGGAAGCCCGTTATTACCATCCTTGAAATTGGCCACCTTCTGCATGTGTTCAATCATTATTGCAGGCAGACTCACAGGGTTGAAACCATATAGTTGCTCCATTAGGTATAGATCAAATTTTGAAGTTACAGACCTCATTTCTGCTCGAGGCAATAGGACTTTGTTAACCAGCTCAAATAGCAACTGGTAGACAGGAAGTAGTGCTTTCTTATGGATATGGTCCCCTTTCTGATTAGTATTATCTTTCACCACTGCATTTTTGAAGTTTTATTAATAGACATCTCGTACACTCGACACCCCAACTGTAGGAACTTGCAAAATTTCTCCAAGAAATTTCACGTCAAAGACAATGTCCACCCCACTGACCAACGCACAAACATGGTCAGTATCGACTGGAAAAAGACTAGCGAAGAAACTCTATACCTCCTCCTCATACACTTTAGGGGCATCAATGTAGAATAGATGCATCCATTGTTGAAACTCCACCATTTCCAGAATTCGGCGCATTCCGACCATCTCTGAGATTGTTGGGTCAAACATACGACCTAGCAGAACTTTCTGATGCCTTAGGCGCTTAGAGCCAAGGCAGATCTCACTTCTTGCTTTCTTTCCAGAACTAGGTTCTTCAACTGTTTCAGACTTGCATTTCCTATGCTTTTCTCCACTGACTTTGCCTTTCCCCTTGGAATTGACAAGAATATCCTCATCACTTACTGCCTCCTTCAACTTGGACTTAGAAGTATACCTTTTTTCCATAGAAACAGACTCAGCTTTTTCGAGGACCGCCTTACAAGGGAACTTGGTTCCTCAAGATTTCCTTCTTCCACCTCCACTACAGGAATAGGTTCATCACTTACAAGTACACCATCCTTCAACAACTTTCTTCTTTTCTTCTTACTACTTTTCTTGCTCTTTTGGAGTGTAGAGTCGTAGGCCACTTTGACTTGAAGCCTGAAAGTAGGCCGCTTAATTTCAGACTCAAGGGTGGAGACAACCCTTCGCTTACTTATGAATGCATCAAGGTCCACGTTGTCCAGGTCTTCTTCATCACTATATCGCATTTCCGGTGCTTGAATTCCCAGGGGCACAATATTGAATGCAGGAACAACACTATCATGGGGATGAGAGTCCTGACCTGGGTCCTCCGGAGAGGGATCAGGTTCCTCATGTGATTCCCTAGTAGTGAATACTATTGCATCCCCTTCAACAGCCATAATGGCCCCTTCTACCCACGCGCTTTGTGACTCAGGTTTCTGGGAAATAACTTCATGCAATACCCCATCAGCGGACACAACAAACATAGTATTTTCTTCTACAACCGATGCTTCCACAACCATGGAGTCATCGGCAACGATAGCAGAGCCTTTTGTGAATTAAGTATTTTGACATTGTTCTCCACTTAGGGTTCGACTGGTGTGTGAAACAGACGACAAAGAGAACGGAACAGTAATTTCAAGGGTTTCTAAGTAGGGAAGAGGTTGGGAAACTAGGGAAGGTGTGACTGTAGCAATAAGAGTGATAGAGGGTGACAAAGAATCAGTGAAGGCGAGAGGTTCCATTGATGGGTCAGAGGTGATTATAGTTGAGGCAGAGAGATCGGAAGTTTTCTTAGCCATTAGAAGAGGTGGTGTGATGATCCTTTCCTTTTGGGTGAATCTAGAATAGGGCCTATGGTTATGAAGGACAAAAGAGAGGGGTTTTAAAATGGAGAGGATAATTATGAAGGGATAAGAATAGGAGCTGGTTCTGAAACGACGGTTGGGCGTGGAGAATTGTGATGTTTTAGAGGGAGATGGAATGTTTTGAATTGAAGGGACGTGACAGCAGAATATGAAAAGTTGATGACATCGTAGTTGTATTTTGTACCTCTTAAGATGTGTATTAAAGGATGCACAAAACTACTAACCTTTAGTACAAGAACCTGGTTCTTGAAAAAACAATTTCTTCAAGCCCTTTTTGAAAAGAATTAATCCTCTTTTATCAGTCATGTACTACATCTACTACTTTTATGCTTATCATGAGTGTCTACCGACAACGGTATTGAAGTGAGTTAGATAGAACCAAAAAAACACTTTGAACTAATTATTTCTTAAGAATACGATCCAGCTAAAGAGGAATTAGGTTCTTAATTTGGCTTCAACGTTCCCAGCTTTACTCTGTTTCTTTCAAACTGTTCCCTAATCAATGCCTTGGTGACAATGTCTGCAATTTGATCTTCTATGCTGCAGAACTTCATGCATATTAACCCTTTCTCCACATTATCTCTTAGAAAATGATGCCTCACATCAATATGTTTGGTCCTTTTATGTTGAACTGGATTCTTTACCATATTGAGTGCACTGGTGTTTTCACATAAGAGAGGCACACTCTTACTGAGAACTCCAAATTCCTCCAGCTGCTGCTTGATCCACAGAAGCTGAGCACAGCAGGATGCTGCAACTACATATTCAGCTTCAGCTGTTGAAAGAGCTACTGAATTTTGTTTGCTTGTCCCCCAAGAGATAAGACCTGATCTTAAGAAGTGAGCCATCCCAGAAGTGCTTTTTGTGTCCACAAGATAACCTGCATAGTATGTGTCAGCATACCCAATAAGATAAAAACTGTCACCTGATGGATAATATAGCACTAGGTCATGCGTGCCTTTGAGATATCTTAGTATTCTTTTGGCAGCCTTCAAGTGAGATTCCTTGGGATTTGATTGAAACCTCGCACACACACCCACACGGAAGACAATATCAGGTCGACTCGCAGTGAGATAGAGGAGAGACCCAATGATGCCTCTATACATTGTTTAATTCACAGGAGATCCACTTTCATCCATGTCCAGTCGAGTGGCAGTTGAAATAGGAGTGTATCATTTTTGATGCTTCCATGTCAAACCTCTTTAAGAGTTCCCTGATGTATTTTTGCTGACAAATGGAAGTACCCTTTGGGGACTATTTTACTTGAAGACCCAGGAAGAAGTTTAATTTCCCCACCATGCTCATTTTAAATTCGCTTCCAATAAGTTTTGCAAATTCTTCACATAGAGAGTCAGTTGTTGGTCCAAAAATGATATCATTAATATAAACCTGAATAATGAGTAGGTTCCTTCCTCGTTTCTTTAGGAAAAGAGTTGTCAATATTCCCTCTCTTAAACCCATTTTCTAAGAGAATGTTTGACAATCTTTCATACCACGCTCGAGGAGCCTGTTTTAACCCATACAGAGCTTTGTCCAATTTGAACACATATCCAGGGTGCTCATGACATTCAAACCCAAGGGGTTGCTTCACATAGACTTCTTCCTTAAGCATTTCATTCAAAAATGCACTTTTGACATCCATTTGGAACAAAGTAAATTCCATATGAGAAGCAAAGGCGATCAAAATTCTGATGGCTTCCATGCGAGCCATTGGAGTAAATGTTTCATCATAGTCAATCCCTTCCTCCTGACTGTAGCCTTGGACCACTTGTCTGGCCTTGTTCCTTATGGTAATTCCATGTTCATCGAGCTTGTTTCTGAATACGCACCCGGTTCCTATAATGGTTCTATCTGGGGGTCTAGGGACCATGTGCCACACACTATTTCTTTCAAACTGATGCAGATCGTCTTGCATGGATGCAATCCAATCTGCATCTTTTAAGGCTTCCTTGATGTTCTTGTGTTCAATCTGGGAGAGAAAGGCTGAGAAGGCAAGTGAATTTCTAGCTCTTAACCTGGTTTGAACTCCAGAATCTAGATGAGTGATTATGTTGTCTATAGGGTGAGAACTTTGATGTCTCTAGTTAGATGTCTAGGGTTCATTATAAGAGGAGGAAGGTATGTTTGGCTGATTTTCTTCTATCCTTCTCTCAGATGCTAGTGGAGTTCCCTAAACTGCATCAACCACTCTTTCTTCGGCTTCAGTGATTGTAATTGAAGTGCTTGGTTCTATTGATGATGAGGCAGCGTTATCTTCATTTGGCTCCTTCACTTGACTTATCATGTCCGCCGTTCCGTTTGTCATGCTAATGACTTCACCAGGAACAAGTAAGGGTTCTCCATCTTGATCTTCTTCAGTACTCTTCTCAAATGATGTATGAGATTCATCAAAAATAACATAGATGATTTCTTCAACACATTGAGTTCACTTGTTATATATCTTGTAAGCCTTGCTTTGAGAAGAGTAGCCAAGAAATATCCCTTCATCACTTTTGGCATCGAACTTACCAAGCTGATCCTTTCCATTGTTGAGAACATAGCATTTGCATCCAAATGTTCTTAGGTAAGTCAGCTTGGGTTTTCTTCCATTCAGCAATTCATACGGGGTCTTATTCGGAATTGATTTGATCATGCACCTGTTCACTAAGTAGTAGATAGTGTTGACATATTCAGCCTAAAAGTTCTTTGCAAGTCCACTGTCAATCAACATTGTTCTTTCCATTTCTTCCAGAGTTCTGTTATTTCTTTCTACTACTCCATTTTGTTGTGGAGTTCTGGGAGCTGAGAAGTTGTGAGTAATGCCGTTTTCATTGCAGAATTCATCAAATTTGATATTGTCAAATTCTGTCCCATGATCTGATCTAATGCATACAACTCTAGACTCCATCTTCACCTGGATTTTCTTCACAAAGGCCACAAATACTTCACCAGTTTCATCTTTTGTTTTGAGAAACAGAGTCCACGTGAATCTGGAATAGTCATCCATGATTACGAAAAATATCTCTTTATTCCTTTGCTTTGCACCCTCATAGGTCCACACAGATCCATATGCAGGTGCTCAAGCGGCTTTGAGGTGCTTACATCTCTTTTTGACTTAAAGGAGGACTTTACATGTTTTCCTCTAGCATAGGCATCACAGACTTTTTGAGTTTTGAATTGTGACATTGGCAAACCATGGACTATGTCCTTCTGAATTAGTTTGTTCAGAAGGGAAAAGCTTGCATGACCTAGTCTTCTGTGCCATAGTTCAGCATCATCGTCAACCGCCTTCAGACAACTCAGATCACCACTCTGTACGGATTCAAAATCAGCAACATAGATGTTCTTGTATCTTTTGGCCACCAGAACTATTTCACCGGTCACAAGGTCAGTGACTGTACATATTTTGGACAAGAATTTAACCTTGTTTCCTTTATCGCAAATTTGAGAGACACTCAGGAGACTGTACTTAAGTCCATTAACATAGTACACATTTTCAATAGAGTGAGTGAGTGACTTCCCAACTTTTCCAACTCCAAGAATGTACCCCTTTTTGCTGTTACCAAAGGATACTGTAAGGCCTCGTGAATTTCCTACTCAGAACCCCGAATCCCGTGGTGCGGACTCGGACCTTTTTGGACTGATCTATGGTATAAAAAGTCAAGAAATAATGTTTTCCAGAAAATGCGATTCTACGATCGAGAATGCGGTCGCATATCAGGTATGCGGACCGCATAGTCGCTGAAAAGTGAGTCAGTGTGTTAGTCAAATTTGAGCTTAAATATGCGGTCCATTATGTGATCACATAACCGATATGTGGACTGCATAGTCGCCGCATAATTTCCTTGGGATTTTGTAAGGAGCAGTTCTGCGGTGCATTATGCGACCGTAGAACGGGTATGCGGACTGCATTTCTTTCGCATACCCAGATAGCATGTTCAGATTTTGGGAGCACTTTTGCGGTCCATTTCGCGGGCTACATTTCCACTTTGCGATCGCAGACCTGACTCGGGGCTCCAACTTTCCAAATTTTAAAACCGACCCCTTATCAATATATTCGGTATTATAGCTCATTTTGAGCATATTTCCCGATGCTTTTATAGAAATATAGGTTCTTAGAGAGGGAAGTGCTTCCCATCAAATTACTCCATGAAACCTTGCCAAATCATTGAAGATAATCAAGTGAGGGCACCTAAATCTTCATCCCAAGAGGTAAGATTTCATTACGTCAGCTCTTATTCCTATGCTTAGCAATAAGGGAACACAAGTGAAGTAATTCATGGGTATAAGAATGAATTTCTTGCATGCATATCAAACCATAGAATATTGGGAGGTAGTGAACTAAAAAAGGAAAGCAATTGGGGTATAAAATGATAGAAACTTCTCTCAAAAGGGCCTAAGATCACAATGCACCTTTAGTGTTTGATAGTATGCTCAAAACAAGCTAGAATCTCAATCTTGTCTCTAATTCTCGATTTTATTTGTAATTCTTACACAATAGATCGAAGTGCTAAAAGTTCCAAAATTTTGTAAGGAATAAGGAAAGCTTTATTGAGGTATGTATAGCTAAAACCCCATCTTTTAGAAATTGAGCTTCATCGGTGTTTGTGTGGGCATGGCAAGATTAAAGTTGAATTGCTGCTTTGCTTATTGTTTTACATGAGTTGGTATTGTAACCCTATGTGTGTGAAAAATGTGTCCCAACATAATCAATGTGCTATCTTGACAGCTTGAAAGGGGCAAAGGTATGAATTATGTATTGGATATGTTTAGACCTTAAATTGAGATTGCAGCTAAACATATTATGCTATCTATGTGAAATCTTATCTATGTTTACAATTTAAATTGCTCTTGCATGCACCTACTATCCTAACTGGAAAAAGCAAATGTTGAAAATTAGGAACGATGTAAAATGCGACCTAGTGCCAAGAATGATTTGATAAGTCATGGCCCCAAGTGCCTATGAAATGATATATGAGAAATGAATTGATTTATGAGAAGGGAACAATACCTTGATGGGGCGACCTAGCCGATCGGGTCGAGATCGGACTCCGCTCAAGATAGCGGTGGTATTGGAAAGGTATTGTGAATGAATTCTGGGAAAGAAGGAAAATGAGATTGTGATTAGAGCATATGTTTCAAATAAGGCAACCTAGCCGATCGGGTCGAGATTGGACTCCGCTCAAGATAGCGGTGGTATTGTGAACAAATAATGAATAGTGTGAAATGCCCTAACTAAAAGCTATGGGAAAATGATGTGGAAGTTGTATGATTTTTTATTTGATAATGTGGTGATCGTTTAAAGTTTTGAGTTATACTTGTGATTTCTTATTCTTGTATGAAAGTTCTTTCTAATTTGATGGTGTTTAGTTATACATACTAGTGCTATTCGATGGCACTAACGTCCCTTTGTCGGGGGTGCTACATTTTTTAAATGAATGTAGTTGGCTCCATAGCGGATAGTCCCTTTGTGACATGCCTTTTGTTATAGATGTTTCTTTTGAGGTATAGCCGGGGCCTTGTCGCCGGCGTTGTTATCGCTATCTTGGGTATCCTTAGAGGATCCGTAGACATATGTGTGGGTTATGTATGGGCGTTGGATGGGTCTACGAACTATGATGTAATTCAAATTCTCGTTTTGCTAAAGTGTAATTATATGTAATCTTGGGAACTTAATTACGGATTAATGTTGTGATTTAAAATGAACAAACTTTGTAGAATGCACTATCTTTCCTCGTCTAAGCAAATGAATGAAAGCATGGTTTCCTTATTCGTATCAAGTTGGGTAGGAAGTGTTTGATAAGGCTTGCTCAGTTGGGTTCACTCGATTGAGCGCCGGTCGCGCCTCCCGAGGTTGGGGCGTGACAAATACACTCCCTCCTTGCAGGGCTTTTAGTGAAAGAAAGTCTGTGGTATTCCTAGTCATGTGTTTCGAACAACCACTATCCATGAACCATTGTTGACCACTTCCATTTACTGTTCCCTGCACAAGATTAGGAGTTAGTTTTAGGAACCCAAACAAGTTTGGGTCCCTTGTAGTAACCAAGAGGATGAATAAGAACTCTCTTAGTCCATGCAGGTAATGTGTGTTTCTTATGAGTGGAACCTGGTCCCTCTTTTGTGGTCACAGTTTCAGCAGCCACTTTATCTTTTGGTACTGATTGATTCTTGGCCTGGACACCTTCCTTGAAGTGCCCAGTGTTCCAACATTGGGTACGAGGCCAACTATCAAATGTAGTGGCGCTCTTACTGTGAGGGTTGTGAGGAGGTTTCTCCCTTGGGAACCCTACTCCCCACCCTTTTTCACTATCATTAGTGAGCAAGGCAGTGGTAGCTTCTAAGGACCAGGTCCACTTTAGAGACCTTTCAAGATCATTCATTACTTTTTCTAGATTGGCTTGGAGGAGCTCGTTTTTCTCAATTTCAGCACACATCCTACATCTCAAGGCCTTCACCTCATCTTCAATCCTAAAACATTCCTCACTAACTATCCCCTTTCCTCTTGCACCGCTTTCAGGTTTTGAATTAGTCAAAGGCTTTACTATTAGTTCTTTTTGGTCTGCAGTTTCTGCCAAGATATCACTCTTTTTTTTTCTAAGAATTTCAATGGTTTTCTTTTAATCAGTAATTGCAGCCACTTTGTCTTCTATAGTATGTTCAGATTCTTCTAGCTGTAAGAACAAGTAATCCCTATCCTCCGCAAGACTACAAAAGGCAGTAATTAAAACATCAACTAAACACATGAGTTTTTTTGGAGAATTAGATTTCAGATTTTTCTGAACATCCCTAAGGTTTACCTCTTCGTTGCCATAGTCTTCATCATTATCTGATTGAGCCATAAAAGCAAGTGTTGAGTCATATCGAATCTCCTCACCTTCAACTGCCATTGTGGAACTATCATCAGTATCAGATTTATCTTCTTTTACTTGTGTAGTTCCTGCATAAGCTATGTGCAAAGCCTCCCATATTTTCTTGGCAGTGTCGCATGTAGATATTTTGTCGTACTATTTAGGTATTCTTAAATTGGTTCTTACCATTTTGCTTGGCAAGTCTTTGAGGTGGAGGTGGAGGCTTAGGCAAAACTGGCTCTGGTATGTCAATAATGTGTTCCCTAGACGGGTTACCTCCTCTTGAGTCTCTTCCACATAGTCAATCTCAATATGAACTTCTTCATTAGGTTGAAAAACATTGTTCGGGATATCTTCTTTTTGCATCACTTGATCATCATCAACAAGTTGCCTTCCACTTGAGGTGGGTGCATTCCCACCTCTTCCACTTCTTGTGATAATTGCCATAGCATGCCCCGTATTGTTACCACACTTTGGATTTACTAATGTGTCACTTGGTAGTGCCACCTTAGGAAGAGAATTTGCAGCTTGAGAGATTTGCCCCATTTGAACTTCTAGGTTGTGGATTGATGTGCTGTGTGAGTCAAGTTGCGCATACGAATCGACATTCTTTTCCATCATTTGCTTGAATATATTCTCAATACGTCCCATATTATTGTTTGAAGAACTTGACCCATCGGAAGGATAAGAGGTGAGTTTCTCGGTTGTTAATATATTGGGGGCCTTTGAAAACCTGACCCTGGTTGCCTGATTGTTACTACCACCTTGATTGTTGCCTCCCCAATTTTCTTGGTTATTTCCACTCCAATTTCCTTGATTGTTATTTCTACTTCAATTTCCTTGATTGTGGTTATTATGCCAATACCCTAAATTGTTAGAATTCCAATTGCCATGATTGTTTTATGGTCGCCAATGTTGTTGGCTTGGGCCTTGGAAGTTGTTTCTTTTCCCTTGAAAATTATTCACATAGCACTTCCTCCCCTTACTTATTATAAGAATCATCTTGATTAAAACCACCATCATTTTGCACATAGTTCTCCACTGAAAATTATTCACATATTGCACTCCCTCCACAGCATGAAATTGCTTAGAGGCTTGCACTTGACTAAGTTGAGCTTTTGCTAGTTGATTCATGGTAGTGGTCAATTCAGCAAGGGCTTGCCCGTGGTCATGCAATTATTTGTGGAGGTAGATCATTTTCGAATCAACTTGTGGAGCATAGGCCCGGGATTTCCAAGCCACCGACGTTTTCGCCATCTCATATAAGATTTCACACGCCTCCGCATAAGGCATAGTCATAAAGTTCCCACCAGCTAGTTGATTCACTACATATTGGTTGGTTGTGTTAATCCCACGATAAAAGGTATATTGTATCATGTTTTCTGTTATATTGTTATTGGGACAATCCTTAACCATTGTATTATAGCGCTCCCATATGTCGTGTAGTGGTTCATTCGTGATAGATCTTAAATGTTCTTGCCTAATGTTTTGATGATCTAACAAACTTATGGCTAAGAACCAGATAGGGAACCTAACCTACTTGGATTACTGCAAGCATTAACAGATTTTAGCTAAAGATAAATTGCTACAGCTTCAGGAACTAGGAACCAAACAAGGACCTGATGCTTTTGTGGTTTCTTCATAGCAATACAAAGTCATTTGGACACAGCTGGAATGAAGTGACCGACGGCATTGTTCCTGCCGCACTGCACCATACTGTCAGCCCACTCATATCATTTCAAGTCATGTGATCAAGATGTACCAAATGTGCTTTATACAAAAACACACTGGAAGGTTTCTGTTTCTCATTCAAGCCTCTTGCAAAAAATAGAAAAATCATCCTCTCAAGCTTGAAGAACAAGGTTGAACGCCACAACAGACCAGTTCCAAAACAATTGATGCTTACTGTCCTAGTTGAGTTGTAACCTTGTTATTGTACTTACTATATCTTCTAAATCGCTTATCTAGAAGCATACTGATTAGGAATTCTCTTGTAAATCCGTAAACTTGTTGAGATTATGTTGTGACTAGATTTAGTCATAAGGAAAAGTCTTTGTAATCGTAGAATTACAAAGTGGCTTGTGGTGATAGCATCACAAGTTAGAAAAAGCCTTTGTAACTAGGATAGTCACAAAGTGGCTTGTGGTAAAGGTACCACAAGTTAGTTGAGTAAATTCTTTGCAATAGGTAGTATTGTAAAGTGGCTTGTAATAGGAAATGTTACAAGTTAGTGAAGTTAAAAGCCTACAAGGTAGGTCATGGTTTTTTGATCCCCTTGTGTGGGATTTTTCCACGTAAAAATCCTATGCCTCATTTACTTACTGCTTTACTAAGTGCTCTCAGCAGAATCTTGTAGAGGACCAGGTACTATACGATTTAGTGGATCCATACAATCTAACAAAATTCATTCAAATGATGAAGAGTCATTCAATCAATGTGACATTGGTAGAAGCTTCGGAACAAATTCCCGGTTATGCAAAGTTTATAAAAGGTCTTGTGACAGAGAAGAGGTCGATGAATTTTGAAAGTATCAAAGTAACTCATCAAGTGAGCACAATTGTTCACTCAATGGCTCCTAAGTTGGAGGATCCTGGTGCTTTCACGATTCCTTGTACAATTGGAAGTGTCGAGTTTGCTAAAGCTCCTTTTGCTCTTGGGGCAAGTATAAATTTGATGCCCTATTCGTTTTTCAAGACTTTGGGGATTGGGCAACCATGACCCACCTCTATAAGATTGCAAATGGCTGACCGTACCATGAAAAGGCCATTGGGTGTGATTGAATGTCATGCCCCAAAATCCGAGGAGCGCGACCGGCGCTGAACCGAGTAAACCCGACTGGGCAAGCCTGTTAGGTTTCATTCTACCCAAACAAATTCATGATTAAATAGAAGATGGACTCCATTAATCATATTTAGTAAGTATTTCATTAACAACTTCCATTTCATTTCCATTAGCAGCTTACAACATAATTATCGAAATATTACAAGTTTTATAAATTTTTGCCAAACATCAATATTTCTACTTTAATTCCAATACCCGACACTACCCATAACCTGTCTACAGAGCCTCCAAACACAACTGAAGAGTAATGTAGTATGGAAATGCCAGTAACAAGGCTCCGGCTATACCTCAAATACAAAGTACATGATGAATTGATGAAACAGGACCCTGAACAAAATGGGGCTCACCAAGTCAGCTGAAAGGATGATGCGGCACTAGCTGCGACCAACACTGCCTGCTATAGAAACACCTACATCCATTTAAAGACGTAGCGCCCCTGACAAAAGGGATGTTAGTGCCATCGAATAGCACTAGTATGTATAACTAAACACCATCAAATTAGAAAGAACATTCATACACAAATAAGGAAATCACAGGTATCACTCCAAAGCTTTAAATGATCACAACATTATCAATAAGAAAGAATTACACAACCTTCACATCATGTTTCCATAGCCTTTAGTTGGGTATTTCGTACCGTTCCACATCGTTCACATTGCCACCGCTTTCTTGAGCGGAGTCCGATCTCGACCCGATCGGCAAGGCCGTCTGCCGGAGACATTACCAATATTCTATTCACACTTTCCAGTTTCAATCATCAATGCATAACCGCCATGTGTATATGTCATGAGTCCGATCACGACCCGATCGGCTAGGTTGCTTAACCGAGGCATTACCATTTTCCATTATTCATCTCACTCCAATCTTTGGTTACACATGTATTAGTTTACTGGCACTTAGGGCCACAATTTTCACATTCCACAATTCACGTTTTACATTGTTCCCATTTTCAACATTAGGTTTGTAATTCAAGAGACTATGGCACACAAGAGCAAATAGGGTGTAGGCGTGGATAAGACTTCATGTAAATGGCACAACAACGCACTTCAATTTCAATCTAAGGTCTAAGCATTTTGATACATGATTCATAGTCCTTGCACCTTTTCAAATTATCAAGAATAGAACGTTGATCAATTTGAGATGCAGTTTCCACGAATATAAGGTTGCATCACCAAGTCAAGTGAAATAGCCATCAATACAACAATTCAATTGCCACTACGAGCTTTTGGGTTTAGGGTGGAAATTTTTCAAGTGGCCTCATATCCTCCCCCTCTCAAGATCATTCGTCCTCGAATGAGGATCAAGGTTCTCTTATTACCGATCTCTATACAACCTACTGCTTACATACTATTAGTCTCCAAATTTGGTCAACTCCCTGAATTTCTGAAAATTTCGCCAGAGTTTCCTTTGTATGTAGGCCTTATCAACCTATCAGAGAGCCCCAGATAATATCATAACAGCATAACCATATTTCATAAATGTAACATAACTTGTACAATCATCAATCATGGTCGTATAGGCAACATTTTACCAAAAGGGGGACAGTTTTACATAGATCAAGTCTAAAGATAAGAGTTTATAGAAGCTAAATGCATAAAAGCTATTACATTACTATTCAAACAAATGTGGATACTTCCTTTTCATTTCATCCTCGGCTTCCCAAGCGGCTTCCTCAACTTGCTGGTTCCGCCATAATACTTTCACGGATGCAATTTCCTTATTTCTCAATTTCCGAACTTGCATATCAAGAATGGCAACTGGAACTTCTTCATATGACAGCTCTTCATTAACCTCAATAGTCTCAACTGGCACAATAGAGGACAGATCTCCCACTACCTTTCTCAACATGGACACATGAAAGACCGGATGTACCATTGACATCTCGGGTGGCAGCTCGAGCTTGTATGCCACCTGACCAATCCTCTGAATGATTCTGTACGGTCCGACATACCTCAGACTCAATTTTCCCTTCTTTTCAAACCGCATGATGACCTTCATAGAGGAAACCTTCAGAAATACCCAATCATCTTCTTTGAACTCTAAATCTCTGCGACGCACATCCGAATAGGATTTTTGGCGACTCTGAGTTGTTTTCTATCTCTCCTTAATAATCTTGACTTTCTCCATGGCCTGATGCACGAGGTCCAACCCTATCAATTTCGCTTCTCCAACCTCGAACCACCCAATGGGAGACCTACATCTCCTACCATACAGTGCTTCGAATGGTACCATCTGAATACTAGCGTGGAAGCTATTGTTGTAACCAAATTCTATGAGTGGCAAATGGTCATCCCAACTACCCTTGAAATCAAGAGTACAAGCGCGCAACATGTCTTCAAACGTCTTAATAGTCTGCTCTGCTTGACCATCGGTTTGTGGATGAAAAGCTGTACTAAGATTTACTTGCATACCCAAACCTTACTGAAACCACTACCAAAAGTTGACTGTGAACTGAGCCTCTCGATCTAAAATGATTGAGACTGGAGTGCCATGTAGCATGAATATTTCTTTGATATACAACTGAGCATACCGTTCCACTGTGTCGGTAGATTTGACTGGCAGGAAGTGCGTTGACTTTGTGAGTCGATCAACAGCACCCAAATTGAATCGAACTTTCACGTAGTGCGTGGTAACCCTACCAAATTGAGTCGAACTTGCTGAGAATTCGGACATTTTGCCACAAAGTCCTCCACATCTTTCTTCATGTTATTCCACCAATAAATTTCCTTGAGATCATGATACATTTTTGTAGAACCTGGGTGCACGGAATACCTGGAAGTGTGAGCTTCTGCCATGATCCTTTCTCGAAGACCGTCGATATCAGGAACACATAGGCGGTCTTGGTACCATAGGGTACCATCATTCATGCCAAAGGAAAAAGTTGTGGTTTTATGTTTGAGAATCCCCTCTTTCAGTTGTGCTAACAACGGATCCACAAATTGCTTCTCTTTCATCTCTTCCACAACCGATGATTCAGCCCTATTCTGCACAATTACTGCTCCTTCATTAGAGTCCACAAGGCGAACTCCCAAACTAGCCAACTGGTGAACCTACCTGGCCAACAGCCTCTGATGTGCCTCCAAATGAGCTAAACTTCCCATAGATTTTCGACTAAGTGTATCTGCCACAACATTAGCCTTTCCCGGGTGATAGAGAATATCAATGTCATAGTCCTTGAGTAACTCTAGCCATCTTCGTTGCCTCAGATTCAACTCTTTCTTCTTCATAATATATTGATGGCTCTTATGATCCGTAAATACATCCACATGGACCCCATACAAATAATGTCGCCAAATCTTTAGCGCAAACACCACTACTGCCAGCTCTAAGTCATGGGTTGAATAGTTCTTCTCATGATTCTTTAGTTGCCTAGAAGCATAGGCTATAACCTAGCCATGTTGCATTAACACGCACCCAAGCCTGACTCTCGAAGCATCAGAATACACTACAAACCCCTTTGTACCCTCTGGCAGGGCTAACACCAGTGTTGTTGTGAATCTTGACTTCAATTCTTGGAAACTCATTTCACAAGCATTGGACCACTAAAATTTAACTGCTTTCAGCATCAATTTAGTCAATGGAGAGGCAAGAGTAGAAAACCCCTCCACAAACCTCCTGTAGTACCTAGCCAAGCCTAAGAAATTGTGAATCTCAGTTGGAGTGGTAGGTCTAGGCCAATTCTTCACTGCTGCAATCTTTTTTGAGGATCAACCATAATTCCTTCCTTGGAAATGACATGGCCCAAGAACGCGACAGATTCAAGCCAGAATTCACATTTCGAATATTTTGCATACAATTGATATTGCTGAAGAGTCTGCAAAACTGCCCTGAGATGCACAACATGTTCCTCACAACTTCGGGAACACACAAGGATATCATCAATAAACACTATCACAAAGGAGTCTAGAAAGGGCTTGAAGACTCGATTCATAAGATCCATGAAAGCTGTCGGGGCATTTGTTAGCCCAAAAGATCTTACCATAAATTCAAAGTGCCCATACTGAGTTCTGAAGGCTGTTTTTGGAATATCCTGCTCCCTTATCTTCAATTGATGGTACCCGGACCGCAAGTCAATCTTTGAGAAACATGTAGCACCTTGCAATTGATCATATCAGTCATTTATTTTTGGTAGAGGATATTTGTTTTTGATTATGACCTTGTTGAGTTACCGGTAGTCAATACACATCCGCAGCAATCCATCTTTCTTTCTTACAAACAAGACCGGTGCGCCCTATGGTGACACGCTCGGCTGGATGAAACCCTTATCTACAAAATCCTTCAATTGTTCCTCTAGCTCTTTCAATTCTGCCGGTGCCATTCTGTAAGGTGGAATTGATATAGTTTACGTGCCTGGTATCACATCAATCCCAAAATCAATTTCCCTGTCCGGTGGAATCCCAGGGAGTTCATCTGGAAAGACGTTCGGAAATTCATTCACAACTGGTACAGACTCAAGGCTAAGCGCCTCGGCATTGGTGTCCGTGACCCGAACTAGATGATAGATACACCCCTTCTTTATTATCTTAGCGGCCTTAAGGTAGGAAATAAACCAACCTCTAGGCACTACATTATCTCCATTCCATTCAATAACGGGCTCTTTATGAAATTCAAGCCTAATCGTTCTAGTCAGACAATCAAGTTTGGCAAAGCATGAATAAAGCCAATCCATTCCCATTATTACATCAAAGTCGACCATCCCTAACTTAATAAGATCGGTCGAGGTATCCCTACCCCGTAGCGTAATAACACATCCTCTATAAACCCGAGCAACTGTAATAGACTCACCAACTGGGGTAGACACCAAAAAGGGCTCATGAAGTTGATCCGGCTCTATCCCGAATCCCATAGCAACAAAAGGGGTAACATAGGACAAGGTGGAACCACGGTCAATAAGTGCATACACATCATGAGATTGGACAGTCAGAATACATGTAACAGCATCTGGAGAAGCCTTGCAATCTGGCAACCACTCATAGCATAAAACTGGTTGGGTCCTCCTGAACTCGATGCACCACCCGTAGCTGCACCACGCCTTGCGGGTGCTGGGGTACCTCGAGTTGGGGAGGGGGCTGAAGATGTAGGAGCTACCTGGATGGATGACTGAGTTGTGCCCCTACCCGCTCCCTGGCAGGATGCACAACAATGTCTCTGAATATGACCCCTCATCCCACATCCAAAGCATATAGGTAACTCTAGATAGCAAGTCCCTAAGTGCATATTCTCGCACCTGGGGCACGGGGACCTCTGCTGCTGTTGGGGCCTCTCTCCTGACCGAACCCATTGATGGGATCCCCTGCTGCCCTAACTGGGCCTGAAACGACTCCACTGCTGCTAGCTGGGCCCTGACGGTGGTGCACTGGATGAAGACTGTGAAATAGACTGGGAAGGCCCTGATGATCCTCCCCTGAAAGCTGATCTTCCCCCACTTAGTGACTCTCCCATATTGCCCATAGACTGGGCCTTGCTACTACCCTCTCTCTCCATTTTGTTCTTTAATTTATGGTTCTCTGTGGCCTTAGCAAATGCTACCATCTTCCGATAATTCATGTCGGAATTTAATGCAACTGTAGAAGCATCATTAATGGTCAAGGAATTAAGGCCCTGAACAAACCGACGCACCTTAGCCTCCATTATGGGCAACATATGCATGACATACTTGGAGAAGCGAGCAAACTCCATGTGGTACTCCCACACACTTCTGTTATCTTGCCTCAAATTTTCAAACTCTGCCGAACGGGCTGCCTTTGTCTCAGCATGTAGGAATTGGTCAATAAAGGCATCAGCGAACTCGCTCCACCTCGCCGTAGGGCTCCCCTCCTCTCGGGAATCCTCCCACAACTTAAACCATGAATAGGCCAGTTGCATGCATAACCTTGAGGGTCTTGTGCATCTCATCAATAAAATCCCGAGGGTCTTCTTCTGGATTGGCACCTGCAAACACCGGAGAGTCTAACTGAAGAAATCTGTTCACTCTGGAAATAGTAGAATCCCCTTGCTGGCTGGATGAACTAGGCGCAATATTCGACCTCTGGGCATGGGAGACCACTAGCTGGGTCATTGAATAGCTCCCCTAAGATCCTCATCCAAAATACCAGAACCGGAAGCTAGAGCTGGAGGCGGGACAGGAGTATCAACGAGAGGGATAGTGGTACCCTCCACGGGTGTGGGAACTGGGTTATTCTTCTCTGGAGTAGAAGAATCAGACAGAGTGATAGCAGGGCGGCTACCCTCATCCACAGTATCATGCACTGAATCATCAGCTACTCCTGAGGTGGCATTGGCTGCTTGGCCAATTCTTGGTTTCTTCTTAGGTGTCATTTACTGAAAGATAAAACATTGCACTAATTAGAGAGGGACAGTTTCACCGCACAATCTAGAACATCAAAGAAGGGTGTTATTCCTAAATGCCCAAGTAGCCTCAAACTTGTACATGTGGTCGACTACACACCAATAAGAAGGACTCTACTGGACACGGCTCCGAGACATCCTAGGATACTTTAAAACCTTAGGCTCCAATACCAAGTTTGTCATACCCTAAAATCCGAGGAGCGCGACCGGCGCTCAGCCGAGTAAACTCGACTAAGCAAGCTTGTTAGGTTTCATTCTACCCAAACTAATTCATGATTAAAAAGGAGATGGACTCCATTAATCATATTTAGTAAGTATTTAATTAACAACTTCCATTTCATTTCCATTAGCAGCTTACATCATAATTATCAAAATATTACAAGTTTTATAAATCTTTGCCAAACATCAATATTTCTACTTTAATTCCAATACCCGACACTACCCACAACCTGTCTACGGAGCCTCTAAATACAACTGAAAAGTAATGTAATATGGAAATGCCAGTAACAAGGCTCCGACTATACCTCAAATATAAAGTACATGATGAATAGATGAAACAGGACCACGAACAAAGTGGGGCTCACCAAGTCAACTGAAAGGATGATGCGACACTAGCTGCGACCAACACTGCCTGCTATAGAAACACCTACATCCATTTAAAGACGTAGCGCCCCCGGAAAAAAGGACGTTAGTGCCATCGAATAGCACTAGTATGTATAACTAAACACCTTCAAATTAGACAGAACTTTCATACACAAATAAGGAAATCACAGGTATCACTCTAAATCTTTAAACGATCACAACATTATAAATAAGAAATAATTACACAACCTTCACGTCATGTTTCCATAGCCTTTAGTTGGGCATTTCATAATATTCCACATCGTTCACATTACCACCACTATCTTGAGGGGAGTCCGATATCGACCCGATCGGCTAGGCCGTCTCCCGGAGACGTTACCAGTATTTTATTCACACTTTCCAGTTTCAATCATCAATGCATAACCGCCATGTGTATATGTCATGGCGTTCGATCACGGCCCGATCGGCTAGGCTGCCTTACTGAGGCGTTACCATTTTCCATTATTCATCTCACTCCAATCTTTGGTTATACATGTAGTAGTTTATCGGCACTTGGGGCCACAATTTTCACATTCCACAATTCACGGTTCACATTGTTCCCATTTTCAACATTAGGTATTCAAGAGAGTATGGCACGCAAGAGCATATAAGGTTGTAGGCGTAGATGAGACTTCATGTAAATGGCACAACAACGCACTTCAATTTTAATCTAAGGTATAAGAATTTCGATACATGATTCATAGTCCTTGCACCTTTTCAAATTAACAAGAATAGCACGTTGATCAATTTGTGATGCAGTTTCCACACATATAAGGTTGCATCACAAAGTCAAGTGAAATAACAATCAATACAACAATTCAATTTAATCTTACCGTACTCACACAACCAACGATGAAGCTCAATTTCTAAAAGACGGAGTTTTAGCCATACATACCTCAATAAAGATTTCATTATTCCTTACAAAATTCCGGATCTTTTAGCAGTTCGATCTCTTGGGATAAAGATTTAGGTGCACTCACTTGATTATCTTAAAAGATTTGGCAAGGTTTCATGGAGTAATTTGATGGGAAGCACTTCCCTCTCTAGGACCCTCTCTCTCTCTTTAAAAGCATCAGGAAATATGCTCAAAATGAGCTATAATACTGAATATATTGATAAGGGGTCGGGTTTAAAATTTAGAAAATTGGAGCCCCGAGTCAGGTCTACGATCGCATTTACGATCGCAAAGTGGAAATGCGGCCAGCAGAATGGACCGCAAAAGTGCTTCCAAAATCTGAACATTCTGTATTGGTATGTGGAAGAAATGCGATCCATATACCCGTTCTACGGTCGCATAATGCACCGCAGAACTGCTCCTTACAAAATCCCAAGGAAATTATACGTCGACTATGCGGTCCGCATATCAGTTATGCGATCACATAATGGACCGCATATTTAAACTCAAATTTGACTAACACACTGACTCACTTTGCGGTGACTATTCCTCCTATGTGGTCCGCATACCTGATATGCGACCGCATTTTCGACCGCAAAATCACAATTCTATGGAAAACATTATTTCTTGACTTTTTAATTCACTATTCAATGCAAAGGGGTCTGAACCGCAATTTTACGCATCTCTAACACATGATCCTAATTGCCATTACGAGCTTTTGGGTTTAGGGTGGAAATTTTTCACGGGGCCTCACATTGAAGATGTTTTGGTCCGGGTTGATAAAATTCATTCTTCTGGCAGATTTTGTTATTCTAGATTGCGAGGTAGATTACGAGGAGCCAATTATTCTTGGGAGACCTTTTCTTGCTACGGGTAAGGCTCTTTGTGATGTTGAAGCTGGAGAACTCACTTTTCGAGTTGGTGATGAAAAAGTTGTATTCCATGTGTGTAAGTGCATGTGGCAACCAAATAGCAATGATGTGTGTTCTTTTTGGATTTGGTAACCGATGTCATTGTTGATGATACAAGTGCTACAATCAATTTGGTGATATGTTGGAGGCCTTCTTGCTCAACTTTGACGATGACAAGATGGATGGCGTCATGGAATGTGTGAACTCTTTGCAAGGAATGAGGTCGTACAACTATGCACCACAGAAATTGTCCTTGGATCTTGAAAATAGTAAGACTCCTCCTACAAAGCCTTCTATTGAAGAGTCACCTACCTTGGAGTTGAAGCCATTGCCTCTACATCTTCGGTATGGATTTTTTGGCGTTTGTTCCACTTTACCGGTTATTCTTTCCTCTTATTTGACTAACTTACAGGTTGATTCCACATTGGTAGTATTACAAAAGAGGAAGAAGGCTATTGGGTGGACGTTGGCAAAATTTCGAGGTATAAGCCCCGCATTTTGCATGCAGAAAATCAAGTTGGAGGAAGGTACTAAACCATCTATTGAACATCAAAGGAGACTTAATGAGTCTATGCAAGAAGTTTTTAAGAAGGAGATTATCAAGTGGTTGGATGCCGGGGTTGTCTACCCCATCTCCGATAGTTCATGGACTTCTCTGGTTCAATGTGTACCAAAGAAGGGGACATGACTGTGGTCACCAATAACAAGAATAAATTTATTCCTACAAGAACGGTGACCGGTTGGAGGGTGTGTATGGATTATCGCAAGTTCAACAAAGTCACAAGGAAGGATTACTTTTCACTTCCTTTTTAGATCAAATTCTCGGTAGATTGGCCGACCATGCTTTTTATTGTTTTGTTGATGGGTACTCGGGCTACAACCAAATTCTCATTGCTTCGGAAGTTCAAGATAAAACAACCTTTACATGTCCCTATAGTAATTTTGCTTCCAAGAGGGTGCCATTTGGTTTGTGCAATGCACCGGTGACTTTTCAACAGTGTATGATGGCTATTTTCACGTACATGGTGGAGAACTACCTTGAAGTTTTCATGGATGACTTCCTAGAGGTTGGGGATTCTTTTGATGTTTGTCTTGCAAATTTGGACAAAGTGTTGGCCATATGTGAAGAAACCAATTTAGTACTTAATTGGGAGAAATGCCATTTCATGGTTGAGAAAGGTATTGTCCGTGTCCATAAAATCTCAAGTAATGGAATAGAAGTTGAAAAGGCAAAGATTGAGGTTATTTATAAGCTTCCAACCCCAACTTAAGTGAAGGGTATGCAGAGTTTCTTAGGCCATGCTAGTTTTTACCGTCGCTTTATCAAAGTTTCTCTAAAGTGGTGAACCCGTTGTGCAAGCTTCTTTAGAAGGATGCCAAGTTTAATTTCAATGATGATTGCATAATAGCTTTTGAATTGTTGAAGCTAAAGTTGAAAACTACTCCCATCATCACCATTCCCAATTGGAGTGTGCCTTTTGAACTCATATGTGATGCAATTGATGTAGCGGTTGGGGCTGTTTTAGGGCAATGTATCAACAAGATTTTCCATCTAGTCTACTATTCTAGTAAGACCATGAATAATGCAAAAGTCAACTATACCGTTATGGAGAAAGATCTCCTTGCTATTGTGTTTGAAATTAAGAAGTTACGCCCGTACTTGATGGGTACAAAAGTTATTGCCCATACGGATCATGCAGTGCTTCACTATCTTATGAGCAAAAATGATAGGTTTTAAATGTCCTTGCCTTATGTTTTGATGATCTAACAGACTTACTGTTAAGAACCAGATAAGGAACCTGACCTACTTGGACTATACTGCAAGTTTAACGGATTCCAGCTAAAGGTGAACTGCTATAGCTTCAGGAGATGGGAAACCAAACAAGGATCGGATACCCTTGTCGTTTCCTCAAAGCAGTACAAAGTTAATTGGACACAGCTGGAAGCGATGTGACTGCCTGCACTCTTTCTGCCTGCATTGAAATATTTCCAGTATCCACTTATTCCTTGACCAACCAAAGTGCTTACATCATTTCAAGTGATGTCATCAAGATGTATCAATAATGTGTTTATATCAAAACATCACTTGAACATTTTTGTTTCTCATTCAAGCCTTTTGCAAAACAGAGAAATCAATCCTCACGAGCTTGAAGAACAAAGTTAAACGCTACTACAGACACGTTCCTAAAGTTAGTATGTTGTTGCCTTAGTTGAGTTGTAACTTTGTGATTGTTCTTATTGTATTTCCTAAACTGCTTATTCAGAAGCGTCGATTAGGAATCCTCCTGTAAAATTCGTAAACTCTTTGAGTTTATGTTGTGACTAGGTTTAGTCAAAAGTTAAAGTCTTTGTAACTAGAGAGTCCCAAAGTGGCTTGTGGTGAGAGCATCACAAGTTAGTTAAAGTCTTTGTAACTAGAGAGTCACAAAGTAGCTTGTGGTGAGAGTACCACAAGTTAGTTGAGTTGAATCCTTTGTAATAGAGCTATTATAAAGTGGCTTGTAATAGGTATTTACAACTTAGTGAAGTTGAAAGCCTACAAGTGTAGGTCGTGGTTTTTGTCCCCTTGAGTTGGGATTTTGTCACTCCCCAAAAATCGTGGAATGCGACCGTCACTCAACCGAGTAAACCCGACTAAGCAAGCCTATTAGATTTCATTCTACCAAAACTAGTTCATGAACAAAGAGGGAATGTTAACCCACTTTATCAAAACACTAAGCAATCATCCATTAGTAACTTTCATTTCATTTCCGTTAATGAATTCATTCATATTTTTCAAAATATTACAAGTTTACAAGTTTAATGAGAAACATGCTTATCAAGTACCAACATTTCTAGTCTGGACTCCCAACATCAACCTCCACCCATAAACACTCTACAGAGCCTCTAAATACAATAGAAGAGTAATAGGGATGCGCCGGCAACAAGGCTCCGATTATACCTCAAATCGTGATGAGAAAATGAACAAAAGATACATGAAATGACCCTGGGATGGAGTGGGGATCAACAAGACTGCTGGGAAGAGAATACCGCTATCACTGGATGATGTCGCCTGTTGTGGAACCACTTGTATCATTAAATGATACAGCGCTCCCGGCAAAAGGGACGTTAGCGCCGTCGAATAACACTAGTATGTAAGCCTAAAAGTCCTCTTCTAGAATATAATAACCATACAAACAAAGAAACATGAAACAGTAAGTCGTGTCAACAACATACAAGCTTCCAATTTGCAACATGTAAGTCTTCTAATTTACGAAAATAAAATAATATATATAATTTTTGGTTGGGAGATCATTAGCACCGATAGGAGTTATACCACCGTCTTTGTTAGCACGGAGTCCTATCACGATCCGATAGGATAGGTCGTCCCTTTTGAGACGTGTACCAAAATCACAATTTCCAGTTTTAAATTTCCAGTTTTTGATTCCCAATACAATACCACCATGTGTGCGGCATGGCGTCCGATCACGGCCCGATCGGCTAGGCTGCATTCCCCCATATGCCGTGTGGGTTGGAATTACCAATTCACAAATATTACAAAGTTCATCCTAATTAAGGGGAATAATAACAATCCACCCCTACACCGGTACGTGTAGTTTCAGGTATGAGCCTTATGACCCACCCTTCCTCGGTTTTGCTAATGATACTCCCAAAAATATTTTTGATTTGATTGGATATTGTACACAATTGTAGTATAAATACAAGTATACAAATATAGCATAAACGCAGGCATGATTACCTCAATACCTTTCACCTTAGTTTTTATTAATGTTCTCAATCTCTCTCGATAACAGTATTTCCTTGGCCCTTTGGGCCTTTCACAAGGTTCATCGTTTTCAAGGCACGAAGGCCGCATTTGGTTTTCCACATTTTCATCTCCTTTATTTTACAAGGATCACCAATCAATATAAATGTATCAAATAGTCCGGGAATCATATATTTTTGAGTTCAATAGTAATAGAATCATCAAACACAAGGGATTATTCCCAAAGAGGAACATGTCAACCAACAATTGAAATACACACTTAAGTTATAAGCAAACAATCAACTCAATTATCCTTGAGTTACCCCTTTTACCAACATGAAAAAACACAATTTTAGCATCGGAATGTGTAAGAACTCGCATTACATTGAATGTATTTATAAGGCAAAGTGATATCTAGAACAGCCACTTATGGGCATAGTTCGGGTATAAGACCTTTAAGCTATTCTATTATTTTGAAGTAGTTCATAACGGTTGGGTCAAGGCTTATTTCATAATTGTTTCACATTTTCTCATTCGATTCCTTTCTATACATCTTTACAGTTTATCAACAAGTAGACATATTCAACCAAGGCATTTAGTACACATAAGAGCAACTAGGAGCATTAAACAAATCGAATTCTTCTCACCCAATTAGTATACTAACCCTTATTTAAAACGTGACTCAAGGCTATACCATTTTGGTAGACAAATCACACTTAAAATTACAAAACAATATGGAATTCACTTCAGAGAGAGAAAGTGTCACGACCCAAACCGATGGGCCGGGACGGGTACCTGGTACTTTACTCAACCGAGTACCAACGTAACGTATCTTTCTTAATAGATCATCATATACACATGCATACGGGCCTAATAGGCCAACATGATCCTTTATAAACTGAAAACATAGGCCGGCAAGGCCGTACAATCTTTTATATACACGACATATGTCTACAAGACTCTAAGAATACATAAATGTCATAAGGGTCGGGACAGAGTCCTGCCATACCAAACAATATACGTCTAAATCATACTAACTAAACGAGCAACTCCGAAGCAAATGGAGCGCACCAACATCTTTCGCTGAGCTGATAGCCTACTTGGAGGGCTCTCGACCTATCTATCGGGACCTGCGCGGATGAAATGCAGCGTCCCCAAGCAAAAGGGTCATCAGTACGACTAATGTACTGAGTATGTAAGGCACATAAATAAATACATGAGAGATATGGAAGACATATAGAGTACATGACTCAACTTGTAAGTCTGAATAACTTTGTAAATCATAAATTACTTTTAACATCATGCATATGCGTATGAATGTCATGTCGTGCATAGGTACATGTTTCATAATATCATCAGCCTCTGAGGGCATCCCATCATATCATATCGGCCACTATAGGCAAAATCATCATCGTATACCAGCTGATCAGGTGGTCGTGCGTATATAACGCCATAACCTTTCCCATATCCCATATACATATATATACATACATATATACGCGTATATAATGCTGGTTGAGTGCATACATATATATGCATATATAACGCCGTTTGAATCATATTTCAGCCATTGTGGGCAACATCATCATCATATACCAGCTGATCAGGTGGCGGTGCGTATATAACGCCATAACCTTTTCCAATTCCATATACTTATATTTATATATATACGCATATATAACGACATCTGGTCATGGGTCAATGCACATGAATGCAATGCATGGAAAGTACGTCAATAAAATCATCCGGAAGGTCATAAGACCACTTTGCCTCTTGAGCAATATCATAAAGTAACATCTTTTCAACTTTCGTATTTTTCTGAGACCCATGAACAAATGAAAAAATATTATGACACATGGGAATTAAAGAACATACATATTTATATTACTTCTATGAGTAGAGTCACTTATGGAATTTCTGCATTTGCACGTTTCGTTCATATCGTATGGATCATGCCAAAAGAAAGAAGGGATAGCCTTAACATACCTGTTCAACGTTCTTGGTTTCAAAACCAAGAATAGATTTGTGGCTAAGAGGTTGGACAAATTGATCTAATTCAGTACACTTGGTTTCAATGCCCAAAATAATGAAAATGAAGCCAAAGAAGCTAACGGCACATTCTGCTCTTAGCGTTTTTGAACAAGAACGTAAATGGATTTAATCTATTTGAACATTGAAATTTTCACTTGAATTGGCAAGAATTTTGGATGAAATAATCTTCCTCAATATAATTGGTTTCAATACCAAAGTAATGAAGTTTGAAATGGAGCCAAGATACTAAATGGAGCATATGACAGATTTTCGATAAGATTTAAGACTTAGTCTTTGATATGAAAATGCTTATCATATTTTTATTTTGATAAATCCTACCAAGTCTTGGTAAGACTTTAACTTTAAGTCTTGACACATGCAAAGCATGACTCATCTTATACAAAATGAGTGGCTGCCAAGTTCCCCCTTGGGTAATTATTAAATATTTGTCCGTTTATTAGTTAACTGGGTAATGTTTCGTTACCTGGTAATTAATATATTACCCGCATAATTTAAAAATTGACTCAACTTAATTAAATACTACTCTCTTTTAACAAACCTTGTACACCTTACTATCATGGCCATGTGGTACCTTGTATGGTACTAGTCCATAAATACCAGGTAATTTAGCTCGGGCCGTATTTTACCCCAATATGCCAAACTTCGACAAAAATTTGTTTTCTTCGATATTACTTACCCTCTTACCTTCACGAATTTACTCATCAATTATAATCCCCAAATAATCTTTTTCTTGGACTGATGTCAATTACCTTACGACAAATTCAACGTAAAATACTGAAGGGTGCAACACTATCTTAACTTATTACTGTGAAGTGTAATACAATGTAATACTGCGGGACGTAATATTGACGTAATAATGCGGGGTGTAACATCATTCCCCCCTTTGGAACATTCATCCTCGAATGTTGATTGATGCTCTTAGCATTTTCGTAACTTATAGTTCTTGTGAATATTTTAATACTCTTCTTTCCGTTCAAGCAGTTGCTCTGTGACTAAATCCAAAGTCTAGGGTATTCCCCCATTTAGTCTTTTCATATCATGACCTGTGGTCGAAATCTTCCTAATCTTGAAACTATTGTTACCTCCTATCATGCAACCTGTATGACCCTTGCTTTGTAAGTGCACTTATGCGATTCATCTTTCCTTTTTCCTTTCATCTTATAGTCAATATCTAGGACTTACTTTGTATATACAAGGCTTAATAGGATGCCTCTCTCGGCCTCTATCAGTGTACTGAAGTCCTTTGCTCGATACTTTGTAGCACTTGCGAATATGGCCATATCACATTTCATAGATCTGGTTATCCATTCATATGACTTTACTGCAGTTATATGGGTTATACTATACCATAATTTTTCTGCTTCAATCTACCTTTACCGAGGTATTCTTACCAAGTTCCCAGTTACTTTTGTTGACTATCCTTTAGGTATAAATCTCAGTCCTTCAATGCTCCTTCATTCCCGTTCGTCTTAAGAATGGAGGCCTAATCTCATCTCATACTTTGTGACTTTTGTCCATCCTTTGTTGATTCACCTCAATATTAATCTACAATATACCACTGATAACTTGAAACTTCTCACGCCATACCTTGCTAGTAGGGCTTACGTTCCATCGAGGAATATTTGAAGTGATTTTCCTGATCCACTTAGGGGTGATACTATACTTCAATGACCGTATTTTATAGCATCCCAATATGATTCACTTATGTGGGTATTTTAATCTCGTACAATCGATGAAATCCTCTTAAAATCATTACATACTCGAAGTTCTAAACGTCATTCTTTATCCATCACAATTACACCCTCATGGTACTATCAGGGCAACACTCCATCTTTTCTAAATGCTACTAGTCTTAGACTCCTTTGATTTCATTCAGGCTATACTGGCTTCCTATAACTTAGAGAAACCATCAGCTCTTCTTGTTTTCATGGATTTAATCCTCAGGACTTATCCATTCTCGTGACCTTTTCACTTACCTTTCCTCATCCTTACTCATGTTCCCTTAAAACTTTGTTGCTTTGCCATACTTTAGTTTGCGACCTATACCTATCAATTTATACTACTCGCAACTTTCCTTCAAATTGCTTGCACCATAGATTTCCTTATGTTATTTTGGAGCGTTAAGCGAGACATCACATCGTCTCCAAATTTTCTCTACTCTCTTAACTAGATCTCTTAGTACTTAGAAACCATAGGCTAGAAGACATGCCGCCGACGATATCGCTATCATTCACGGTTATTGGACTTCCGTGCTTATAGACTTCTATCCAAAATATGGACTATTCACAACTTCCTGCATTTGAGTATCTCGTACGTTGTTCACTTTTACCTTAACTACTTAAAATCTCGTATCATATCGTTTATCTCCTTCATAGCCTCCCTTCCACCTAGGTGTAATTCACATCCATAACTTGAAGCTCTATTATAATACTAGCACCTCTAGTGCATACACAATCTGGTGGGAGCTTCGTACTGACTTCTTATGAGGCTGGTACATCTTATAACTAGCTTCTTTGTAGAGTCATTATAGATTATGGTTGTTGTGTTATTTCTCTTAAGCGTCTGATATTAAGAGTGATTCTATCATGTTTTCAAGCAAAACTTCTATAATTTTTCTGGGTCCAATAATCAGACTCCTAATTTACTTGGGTGATATAATTCTTTAATTTCCTCTTCCTTATGATCAGCCTTTACGTAGGCTTAAGCTGTCTTCCGATCTGTGGCTCATGGTATCAGTTATTACCTTAGCTTTCTATGGGCGTTATGGAATATCCATGACACAATCTTTTGTTTATGCCCTGAGCTCAATTCTTTCTTTTAACTTATACCAGAGTATTCTATAGTTGTATGATTGTCAACAAATATGCTGTCTGGATAATGCTCCAAAATCTTGAGTTTATCCATAACGTACTAACTCTGGATCATTGATCAAATAATTCTTTCATTCTATCTTAGCTTATCTTAGTGCCCACACTTGCCAGAGTTTTCATACAACTCATATTATCTCGAATATTACTTTTAATTCTTACTTCCTGTTCATTAGCCACGGTAGGTGCCACCTTCCTTTGGAATGCTTACAATGTTGTTGCGAGATTGTTGTTACACGACCATTTCCTCTTTAGGTCGTTGTGCTTAGGTTGAAGCCTTCTTTCATATCTCCTCATTTAGTCTTTCGTTGTAGTACTTAGGGAGAACCCTTGAATCTCGTAAAGTTGTGAGCTTATTACGGTCCTTTTTGATGTCCTTACTTGCCTATAATCATCCGTATTTGCTTACTTCTATGCCCTTGTACTTGTATGGTTGTTTCTGAACTGATATCTTTACTGCCTTCCCAATGGCACTTTATTTTATCCCTGTAACACTCATACGGTATCTTTAACTACCCCAACTCTTGTTTGAATATATCTCAAGTATTATAATGATATTCATCGAGGCTGAACTCTCCATGTTGGGTTCTACTATGTTTATCTTACACGATCTGATGACTCGTCTGTAACCTCCTGTTTAGCCATAACTAGGATCTTCCTAACCAATTACTAACTACTTGTTGGCTCGTTCTCATATCAATATTCCTCGTAATCTTTCTTAGGTTATTTCCTTTGTCTTAACTTACGTCTCGCATTGGCTCCTTATTTATTAATAACAGCTCGGGCAGGAGCCTTTACTTCCTCTCCTTGATATCGTGCTTTCACAATATTCTTGAATCGTAGCGTATTTGTAAGATTTGGATAAGTGTCATCTCATTCCTCTTTCATTTATCGCATTCTTCGTTTACCATTCTATAGTCACTAGAACCACTTAATTCTGACTTAATGCCACATCACTCCATATTCCCCCCTTTAGGGGTGTATTAAGAGCTGAATCCACGAGGATATACCTATAGATGTTTTACCTCTTCATCTTTGGCGTTGTTTCTCAATATTAGTGATCCTTACTCGCCTTGACAAATCCCCTTACTCGCGAGGGTGACACTTAATGTAACTGGTATATACAGTCCCTTAAACTTAACTTTGCTAACATTGCTTGCTTTAGGGAAGCGTCTTCCTGAATGACCATTCTCTGAATTTCTCACGAACCTTCTTCTGTTGTCCGTCCTATTATTAGCGGAATGCGATCTGAAATTCTCATGATGCTGACTATTACAAAATTACTCAGTCCCTAATTCATATTTAGTTTATCTTATTCACCAGCCCATACTAATTTCTATTACTCTGGGGTCTAACTTTTCCTCTTGGTAATCGCGCTAGAGTTGTGAACTTATTTCTCGAAATGAGGACATGATTGCATGGCCTATACTCTTTTGTTGTCCTAAGGCCAGTCACCCCTCGTCTCTTCCTTCACTTGACTATAGATTTTGTAATATTTTCATCTTTTGATCTACCAGTGTCATCCATGTACCGCATCTTACTCATAATGCTTCATTAACTCTTTTCTTATTTCTCGCTAACATTTATGCCTATTGCTTTATTATGAAAACTCAAACAAGACATTCTTTTGCTTTTAGATTTCCTTTACTCCATCCAGTGGATCTTCAAGTTGCTTGACGTTTTCGCTTTACTAGGGACGCGAGCAACAGTAAGGTAATATGTATCCCTTCAAGGCTTATAGTGCATGTCTTTGTAGTACAGATATCTGGCTACACTATTTTAGAGTGCACTATCTAGGTGTCTCATAAAGAAATCTATTAGCACATTTGCAATATCCTTTGAAAATGTCAACTGACGCAATCAATTCATCCATCATATCTTCTTATACTACTTTTGTTAACTCCCATAGGGCATATCTGGAAGGGGTGTGACCAATTGTATATACTTCTATTACTATTGAATATAACTCAAAAAGCTTATGTCCCTATGCCTCAATTATAACTGTTGTTAACCTTCATCAACTGTGTATCTCGCACCTTTTTTTCACCTTGCTCCTTTTACTTGCTGAAACTTGTACTTATCTTATTAATCTCTCATTGTCCTTTACCATAAAGATGGATAGGCATTCTTTCCTTAAGGCTTCTTATCAGGAAGCTTACACCTTTCATTACACCAATGATCTGCTAAAAATCTCATTTACTTATCGTAGGCATCATACAAAAATCCGATTCCTCTGACTCAGCTCTTCCACAACTATCTCTCTTTCCAACCTTCTTTCCGGACGTAGGCATCATCTTATTACGAATAAAATAGATTTTCGGAATTTGAATTCTTATAAGTGAGCTCTACCACATGACCTAGAGTTAGAAGAAAGAGTGACAATCCTAAATGCCCTGTAGCCTCCTACTTATACGTGTGGTGCACGACACACCCATAAACAAGACTCTAGTAGACACGGCTTGTAGACTTCCTAGGACAGAACTTCTCTCATACCACTTTTGTCACGACCCAAACCGATGGGCCGGGACAGGTACCTGGTACCTTACTCAACCGAGTACAACCGTAGCGTATCTTTCTTAATAGATCATCATATACATATACATACGGGCCTAATAGGCCAACATGATCCTTTATAAACTAAAAACATAGGCCGGAAAGGCCGTTCAATCTTTTATGTACACGACATATGTCTACAAGCCTCTAAGAATACATAAATGTCATAAGGGTCGGGACAGACTCCCGCCATAGCAAATAATACACATCTAAATCATACTAACCAAACGAGCAACTCCGAATCAAATGGAGCGCACCAACATCTTCCGCTAAGATGATAGCCTACTTGGAGGGCTCTCGACCTATCTATCGGGACCTGTGGGCATGAAAAGCAACGTCCCCAGGCAAAAGGGTCATCATTACGAATAATGTACTTGATATGTAAGGCACATAAATAAATATATGAGAGATATGGAAGACATATAGAGTACATGACTCAACCTGTAAGTCTGAATAACTTTGTAAATCATAAATTACTTTTAACGTCATGCATATGCGTATGAATGTCCTGTCGTGCATAGGTACATGAATCATAATATCATCAGCCTCTGAGGGCATCCCATCATATCATATCGGCCACTGTAGGCAAAATCATCATCGTATACCAGCTGATCAGGTGGTGGTGCGTATATAACGCCATAAACTTTCCCATATCCCATATACATATATATACATACATATATACGCGTATATAACGCCGTTTGAGTGCATACATATATATGTGTATATAACGTCGTTTGAATCATATTTCAACCATTGTGGGCAACATCATCATCATATACCAGCTGATCAGGTGGTGGTGCGTATATAACGCTGTAACCTTTTCCCATTCGTTATACATATACGCGTATATAACGCCGTCTGTTCATGGGTCAATGCATATGAATGCAATGCATGGAAAGTACGTCAATAAAATCATCCGGAAGGTCATAAGACCACTTTGCCTCTTGAGCAATATCATAAAGTAACATCTTTTTAACTTTCGTATTTTTCTGAGACCCATGAACAGATGATAAAATATTATGACACATGGGAATTAAAGAACATAGATATTTATAGTACTTCTATGAGTAAAGTCACTTATGGAATTTGTGCATTTGCACGTTCCGTTCATATCGTATGGATCATGCCAAAAGAAAGAAGGGATAGCCTTAACATACCTGTTCAACGTTCTTGATTTCAAAACCAAGAATAGATTTGTGGCTAAGAGGTTGGACAAATTGATCTAATTCAATGCACTTGGTTTCAATGCCCAAAATAATGAAAATGAAGCCAAAGAAGCTAACGACACATTCTGCTCTTAGCTTTTTTGAACAAGAACGTAAATGGATTTAATCTATTTGAACATTGAAATTTTCACTTGAATTGGCAAGAATTTTGGATGAAATAATCTGCCTCAATATCCTTGGTTTCAATACCAAAGTAATGAAGTTTGAAATGGAGCCAAGATACTAAATGGAGCATATAACAGATTTTGGATAAGATTTAAGACTTAGTCTTTGAAATGAAAATGCTTATCTTATTTTTTTTTGATAAAGCCTACCAAGTCTTGGTAAAACTTTAACTTTAAGTCTTGACACATGCAAAGCATGACTCATATTATACAAAAGGAGTGGCTGTCACGTTCCCCCTTGGGTAATTATTAAATATTTGTCCGCTTATTAGTTAACTGGGTAATGTTTCGTTACCGTGTAATTAATATATTACCCGCATAATTTAAAAATTGACTCAACTTAATTAAATACTACTCTCTTTTAACAAACATTGTACACCTTACTATCATGGCCATGTGGTACCTCGTATGGTACTAGTCCATAAATACCGGGTAATTTAGCTCGGGCCGTATTTTACCCCAATATGCCAAACTTCGACAAAAATTTGTTTTCTTCGATATTACTTACCCTTTTACCTTCACGAATTTACTCATCACTTATAATACCCAAATAATATTTTCCTTGGACTGATGTCAATTACCTTACGACAAATTTAACATAAAATACTGCAGGGTGCAACACTGTCGTAACTTATTACTGTGAAGCGTAACATCTCTACAATGTAATACTGCGGGACGTAATATTGACGTAATATTGCGGGGTGTAACAGAAAGTTTAGCCTACATACCTTAATTTACCTTTCCTTAAGTCCTACTATACTCCGAGACTCTTAGAAATATAAATCTCTTAGGAACATGACAAATCGAACCACAAATTAGAGAGGCGATCATAGTTCTAGCTCACTTGAGCATTTTTCAAACACTAAGTGTGCATTTTGCTTTTAAAACCATTTTGTAAAAGATCCTACCATCCCTCATACCATCCTTAGATCAAGACCTCACCAAATATTTTAAGAACTCATGCATGCAAGATAACAACTCCAATACCCACAAACTTTCTTGATAAATACACATCTTATCTAAATTTGAAATTAAGGGTTAGGGTGTAGAATCTTATCTCAAGGATGAAGACCTAGTGTGTTTTTCCTTGTTAATCTTTCAAGATTTGATCAACAATTGAAGAAAAATTGATGAGTGACACTTTACCACTCTAGGTCACCCCCTCACTCTAAAAATATCTGATTTTAGCTAAAGAAATGATCCATTGCATTTATTTGACGAAATGAGGTCTTTTTATAACAAAAGACAAATTTTTTGCACAGCCGCGCTGCGTGGGGTGCCGCATGGGGCACCGCGGTTGTGAATAATGAGTCTTGAGGTAGAAAATGTTTTTGAATGCTCTCTGTACCTACCTACAGGCGCGTCGCATGGGACGTCGCGGTAGAGTAAAATTCTGCGCTGCTTTTGGTAATTTGGTCATAACTTTGAAGAAGGACAATTAACCTATAGACCTCCCAGATTCAATGGTCAATACTACGACTGGTGGAAGACTTGGATGCATGATTTCATAATGGCTAAAGATTCAGAATTGTGGGACATCATTTGTGATGGTCCACATATTCCAATAAAGAAACTTGAAGAAACAGGACCATTGGTGCCCAAAGGTAGAATAGAGTACAACGACACTAACAGAAAAGTTGTAGAAAAGAACTATCGTGCCAAAAAAATCTTGATGTGTGGCATAGGACCTGATGAGTACAACAGAGTATCTACTTGTGATACTGCCAAGGAGATATAGGAAGCCTTACAAACTGCACACGAAGGAACCACTCAAGTCAAACAATCCAAGATCGACATGCTCACTACTGAATACGAACTTTTCAGGATGAAGGATGATGAGTCCATACAAGATATGCACACCATATTCACCTCCATCATAAATGAGCTTCACTCACTTGGAGATGTCATTCCCAGAAACAAGCTTGTAAGGAAAATTCTCAGTGTTCTACCTAGGCCTTGGGAAAGTAAGGTAAATGCCATCATATAAGCTAAAGATCTACAGACTCTGACCATGGATGAGCTGATTGGTAATATGCGCTGATCTAGAGGAAACCATTAAGGGACTCAATAGAGAACATAGGAATGTAACTCTTGGGAAAGGGAAGGAAGTATCTAGTGAGTCACACATCTTGCTCGAAAAGGAGTTAATTGTTGTAAAAACTAGTCTTTGCAATGAACTCGAGAGAAATCAGCAACTTTAAGCTGAGTTGAAAAAAGTAAGAAATGATCTTGAAAAATACTTGAAATGGACCTGGTCCTCAGATGCAGTTACTACCATGTATCTCAACACTAGTGGGAACAAGCAGGGCATCGGGTTCCAAAGGGAGAAAACTCCCTACAACCCACATAGCAAGTATGTCACTGTACTTAATAACTGGCTATGTATCCACTGAGGAAACAATGGGCATTTTAAAGAAAATTGCCAGGCCAGGGTTCAGTCTGCTCAGAAGAAAAAACCTTTACTGATAGAGTGACTACTAGCAAAGGACCAAGTACCACTCACAAAAAGCGGATGCTGCCTGCGTAGACCAAGAAAACCCTCATTCATCCTTTTTATAGTAGCAAGGGGCCCAAACTAGTTTGGGTTCCTAAATCTAACCCCTGATGTGTATGTGTAGGGAGCAGTGAGAGGAAGCAGACTGCGATGGACTATGGACAGTAGATGCTTAAAGCACGGAGCATCATGAATTTCTTCTCACCGAAAGCCCTACAGGAAGGGAATGTATCCTTGAAAAGAAAATAAAGGGTACATTCTCAGTGAATGAAAAGGCAGAAAAGGTTCTTCTTGGCATTTGAGTAGAGACAAGCACTATGTGAATGACCTAAAAGGTGTTGTCATCAATCTGATAACTAGCCAAGTAGTATCAATGAATAAACGAAGCAATAATAGTCACTCCTGCTAATCATCCCATGAGTGAAATCACAACTATGGGATGAAGGGGCAGTATATGCAAATTTCTCACCTCCGAAGAAACTAACTCAGTCGGACCTGGTCCGTGATCTTCCAAACTCAAGAGTGACCTGGACATGAGCTCACAAAATTGATGGAGGAGGAGGAGAAGAGATTTCGCACAATTTCTTAAACTCCAAGGATTGCATAACCAAAATGGCATAGCATAAAGAAAGAACGGATCTGGAAATTGTTGCATGATCTGTGCTCATCGTCTAGGGAATCGCCAAGAAACTCTGGGAAAATGAATGAACATTACTCTCTACTTGGATAACAGGTGTCGGACCAGGTGCCTCTTAAATCAAAACTCACTAGGAACTACCAAATTGGAAGAAAATGCCTTGTTCTTAACAACAGGAAGGGTCAGCTTGGGGAGCTCAATACAAAAGGACGAGCTAAGGACTTCTTCTAAAGTTCAATCCACAAAATAAGGCCACAGGGTCTTCAACAAGGAAGCACAAAATGGCAGGAAATGCTCATGGGGTTTCAAATCAGGATGGTGATAGAGTGAACAAAATGAAAGCAGACTGGCGAGAGACAATGCAACATCATCTTCCATGTATCACAAAGAACCTTGTACGTCATTTGCCACAACTGAAGCTGAAGGAAGAAGAAAAGATGCAGCTCATGGCACTTCACAAGCAGCAGAACACAAAGTGTGAGGAAATCAAACTGACCTCCATATGTTTTGTCATGATTCATGTATTATCTTCTGGAAGACAAGGAAGCAAGACAAATTGACCTCATCAACATCTGGAGAGAAATTGCAAACACATTGAAGGGTGAGATCGTCTTCTGAGGGTAAATATGAAGAAGGGATTGATCAGTGGAAAGAATTTCATAACAGAAGACCAAACTCCAGGTATCTGCATCAAAACCTCAGGTAGAGAATATTTTGGATAAATCAAGGTGAAGATGGGGTCACAAAAATCTAATAAAGGATCTGATTCTCCATCTGTTGGCTGTATAAGACACCTTCAAGTTAAGATAGCTAAAGTGTTTTCTCACCAAGCCTAACTTACATAAATACCATTGTAGGTAAACTCGCATGACGATCATAGAACTCAAAGGTATAGTTATGAACTGGAAGGAGGGGAGCTGCTAAAATCTTGTTCAAAAGATTGCTCTAGCATCAGGTTCTCGTATCTGAGGTTAGTAGGAATGTGCTTAATTTTTGCATTCCCTTTATAAACAAAAAAAGGCATATAAATACTTTTTAATTCAGCTGCCACATCATTCAACATTCAACATCTGAGTGCCATGTCTTGTTAGTCAAATCCTTCATCCCCTCTGCACGGTAACACTTCCACACAAATCTACCGCCATTTTCAGACGTTTCAGAACTTGTTTCGCTCCCTAATCATCATTAGTTCTTCTCCCAATAAGAAAATTCCCCTCTTTCTCACGGCAAGTTATGAACCTTCATCCTCTGTGCATAGCTAGGATCCTCTCCCTATCTACTCCTTCCTCTTTCAACTCATATACTAAGTGCTAATCCAATGGAGATTGAAAAGTCTTCTCATTCCCCCGTCATTAACACTATTCCCAATTCTTCATAACCCTTGAAATCATTCCTAGAGCTTCACTATTTCACGCCTTCTACCACCTTACACACTTCTGGGTCCTCCTCCACCCCTACAATATTTCCATTTCTGATAAACCCTGCTTACCATTATTTTGAGAATCCTATGTCCAATCAATCTTACAATCTCATCAAAGACCACACAAAAGGTCTCACTCCTCGAGTATCAGAAGCCCCTGAGGATGATCCTGACCAGTACCTTAATACATCCATGTTAGACTCAGTGACTCTCAAGGAGTCACCAGAAAAGGAAGCAACTCATAACATTATGGCTATATCTGCAAATAACTGATGGATGAAGAAGCTTATCTCTCCTCAGAGTAACAAGGTGAAGACCTAACACTCCTAGGAGATGTAAGAACCAAAGCACTCCTCGAGTCCTTGGATCAAGAGATATTTTCAGAAAAGCCTTTTGATGAACATGATTCACTCCCATGCAAACTCACTCTTGTATCTTCTGCTCATTCCAAACTCCTAGAGTTTTCTTCAAAATCACCCATCACCAGATCACTACAGCAAGAGAATTTTGAATCCTCATTGCAGAAAAGTAAGAAAAGTGTCAAGACAAGGAAAAAAAGGAAAATGAATCCAAAAGATTTCATCAAGAGTGTACCGGTGAATCAGATAGACAAAAATGCTTCTAGAAAACCTGGTTCTCTAGTGCAACAGTCTGTGACGATTAAGGAAAATGTAGAAGAATAGAAAGGATCACCTGGGAAGCATAGTAGCAAATTTTAACGGAGTAAAACTGAGATAGCCGTGTCAAAGGACAAAACTACAAAGGTAACAAGATGGAAAGGAGAGTCTGTCAAAGGAACCAGAAACCAGGAAAAGGAAACTATTCATGAACCTGGTCAATCAAAGTCCTTAACCTGTGATGGTGTTTAGTGGCAGCAAAGATTAAGAACTCAAAAAGTGTTGTGGGGACATACTTTTGATCCAGCAATCTCGGAGATGGCAGGCATGAGACAAATTCTGGAGATTGTGGAATTTCAACAATGGGAATACTTGTTTGAAGGGAGCATGCCTCTGGTGTACGAGGATGCAGTACATACCTTCTATGCATCTCTTTTCACAGTTGAGGGAGACCACATCTGTACACTTGTAAATGGAGTGGACATTGTACTCGACGCATCAACATTGGGAAAGATTCTTAGAATTTTGTGTGAAGGTGTGTCCTCAATTAAGGATGTTTGTAGAATAAACTTTCGGAGAGTCATCATGAAAGAATAAGCCATTCAACAGGGGGAATAGGTTCATAAGAAGGTGTTTCTCCTTGAGTACCAGCTTCTATTTAAATTGGTTAATAAAGTTCTCTTACCCCGCTCTAAGAGACGTTCCATTTCCACAAAGTCAGATTTGGTCCTGATGGAAGCGATCGATGAGTTTGTACCAATCAACTTGCCAGTAATCATAATAGATCACATTCAGAAGGTGGCAAATTTTAAGGGTGGCAATCATGGGTTACCTTATGGCTTTCTCCTCACTCAAGTGTTCAGATTCTATAAAGTTCCCTTGGGAAATCCTAGAGTGGGCACATGCAAGCAAACCTTTTCTAAGATGACTCTAGAAGAATGTGAATGCATAGAAAAAGTTGGTGGAAGCATCTCGACCATTTCTCAGCTGATAAATGCCCAAAATGTAACCTCTATGGAAATATGAAGGTTGAGGGCTCGAAATGCCATTCTAGAAACTCAGCTTAGCCAAGCAGCTAAGGGACCAGATTCTGTACATGAGGAGGTTGCCAAACTGAGAAAGGAAAATGACAGAGTTCGGGCTCAACTACTTGAAGAACAACTGGACGCAAATGCTAGACTGGACCTGGTTCTCAAAACCACTGTTATCTCTTCCTCCAAGCCTTCTTCCCCTAGGGCTCCCTAGGATTCTCCCTAGTATCTAGCTATTTTTGCTCCAACTTCCTGTGGCTGCTGTTTTACTTGTGTTTACTTGTTTTTGTTTTGTGATGGCATGTTGAACTTAACCATTACTGCTCCTGACTTGCTCAGTCCAATGTAAACATTAATGTAACAATTCCCCTTTTTCTTGCATATACAACACTATGTTCCTCTGGTTTCTCTTTTCTGTCATGACTGTGTGCACATATGTGGTATGAGCTAGCTGTGTTAGACTTCTTCATGCTTATTACCTGTGTGTGCTCTTTATGCTAGCTTGTCTTTTTAATGATGCCAAAAGTAGGATATTGATTATATAATAGATGGGGATAAGGCTGAGAAGATTAAGGGGGAACTATGTTATGCCTGTGATGTGCTATGTTTGTGATGATCAAAGGAGGAAGATCTAAGATCAAGGGGTAATTTCTGACTCATCTGGTTAATTAACTATTAATCTTGGTCTAAACAAATGCTTTTCATCCTTAAGTTAGTCATCATCAAAAAAGGGAAAATTGATGCGTTTTCAATGTCTTAGCTAATACTTCTTATGTTTTGATGATCTAACAAACTTGTTATGAAAAACCAGATAGAGAACCTTGTCGCACATGTTATACATCTCATATGAACAATTCAGTAACAAGAAGGAACTAAATGATCACAATGAGGAACATCACAGGGACTCGGTGCCCCGGTCTCTTAGAGTTCTCCGGCACAAAGAAGTCAGTGACTGTACGCAATCAATATAAAGAGGAACACAATAAGGACCTGTTCCCGGTAGGTTCTCTGACAGAAGTACAGGTCAAGTGCACAGCTGGAATGTGACAGAAGAAAGTGACCATCTGGTAACTATTATAGAAGCGGAACACAAAGAGGACCTGGTCCGTTGGTGTATTCTAACAGAAGTACAAAGTCCACTATCCTGCTAGAACGCAACTGCCCAATAGTGGTTGTGCAGACAGTGCAATAGACACTTCTCTATGGGAAAAAGTTCACCACGAGTTGACATCACTACCTATTGTGATATCTTTTGTGATAAAACAACCTGGTGAAAGACATACCAGGATTCATGCATTCAGTGATATTCTCTCAAGAAGAAGAAGCATCGATCGGGCATTGAAATCACTGGCATGTCAAGAACAAGAAGACAACTACACTAAGGATCAGTTTCTAAATGAAGTCTTATGTATCTCCATAGTTGAGTTGTAATCTTGTTAATTGCTCTACATTGTAATTACTAGTTTGCTTTCTTAGAAGGGCTGTTTTAGGAACAAACAAAATTCATAAACTTTAGAGTTTATGTTGTGACTAGAAATAGTCATAAGTTAAATCCTCTGTAACTAGGAAAGTTAGAGAGTGGCTTGTGGTGGCTGTATCACAGGTTAGTTTAAAGTCTTTGCAATAGGGATATTGCAAAGTGGCTTGTGATAGGTAGATTACAAGTTAGTTGAGTTAAAAGCCTACAAGAGTAGGTCGTGGTTTTTTGATCCCCTTATGTGGGATTTTTCCACGTAGAAAATCTCTTGCCTTCTTTACTTTCAGCCTTTATAGCATTATACGTATTAGTCTCATACGGGACCAGGTACTCTATAGTTTGGTGGACTCATATAAGCTATCAGTACCTTTCAAGCCAAAGCTTATTGATATACAATCAAGAGAAAATACCTTATTTCCACAACACTCTCGGCCTTCAATGTGGCCTCTTATACCTACAGACTTCACCAGAACACATTCACAGAAGCAATCTCCACCCCCAAACTTACCTAACAAGGATGACAAGTAGATACCCTTCATAGGCCAAACTATCCATTACCTCCACCTTCAGTAATTTCCACCGAAATGCTGCACAAGGGATTTCCAACTACATTCTTAGACATAGACACATGAAAACACAAAATACATGGAGAACAGTGATAGGGAAACATCATACTCATAGCACGTCCTAATGTGAACTACACTTATGCAACCTTCATTATCAACTCACATAACATCTTTAGGGGAAAGTGTTGAGAATAACCCATTCACCTTCCTAAACTCTAAATCTCTAAACGAACGCCCACGCTAAACCTTTGATGACCTTCCACAATTACTCTAAGATGTGCTATCATAAACTGAGCATAAAATTACCTATAAAATATATGGGATCACTTGGGGATACTTCCTCTTTGAAATGTTTGAACCTTCAATACCCAATAGAATTAATACAATGAGGAGCAACGAAGTTCAAGATCGGGCTAGAATTATTCAGCAATCCTTTAAGGCGCTGAGCAGAGTACTTCCTGAGGTTATATGCTAAGGATGAAAATTACTACTAACAATGCTGATATGGTTAATCATTGTGATGACATTAATTATTACACAAATGAGGCGTATGGGTAACTAGTACATTGGCAATAGGAATCATTAAGGAGGAATATTCAAGTACGTGACTCAGTCGTCTCCTAGAGTGTAGGGAAAATCCAGTTATCAAGAATGAGAATATTCTGGCAACTTGAATGCGATATGGGTTTCAAAAAAAAAAGAAGTTGAATTACACTCCTATCGTTAACTGACACAAGGAATCTATGCCGCAAGCCCATGATGGTGAAAAGAAGTTGAACACTTATGAGATTATCTTATTTCAAATAGCTTAGCCCTTTTTGATAATTGATCCTATATGAGAGAACTAAAGATACGACCACTTGTCTTCCAAATCAATAGCTCATGCTATGTGCAAAAATCTGAAGGCATCTAATCTCAACCTTTCACGAGTGAAACCACATAGCTAGGACATTTTAATATTGGGACGAAATCATGTATTGGTTAAAGGAGTTCTAATAGTTAACATGATGCTCCAGGGAGAAAGACAAATAACACTATTATCCAGCCAAGAAGGTGGAATACCAAGGGTAGCCAAACTCCCCACACATGACAATGACATAGTCAATGATTCTAGAAGTCGAGTGTGTAAAGACAATCAAACCCAATGAAACAGTACACAATAATCATCGAAGGTTTGCAGATGTTCATAATGAGTTCTCCATGGATTTGACTTGAGAAATACCCAGATGCTAATGAAAGAAAGAAAATCATGAGAAACAAGCGTTGTTCTATGATAACCCCCAAAGGTGTGCTTGGTCTTGACGGAGAGCCTATTAGGGGTCCTTATGATAAGGGAAGTGTTTGAATGACACATAGAAGGATATGTTCTCTCATGGTTATCAAACAAGTGTTGGGAAACTAGCACAATGAATTCACTAAGGAACACAATTAACACATGTTGTGGAGGTATAAAGAGAAAATAAACATTTGTTATCAGCTACATGCTTCTGCTATATTATCTCCCAACTGCAATAAACGGCCACGTCACGGGCAACCACAATACTAGGAACAAGGTGAGTTACTGCGAGATGTCCCAAGTGGACACAAAAGTTATACTAAGATGGCGACACAAGTTCTTCATATGACGGGGATGCAAGGATCTCCATGTTTTTTTTCTGAGAGACTTTATGCAAATGGTGACCATTCCGATTGACATGAACTCATATGATAGGTGCTAAGGTATGCTCTTATGTTACTAGACAGTGAGAAGGTTTCATGATGATACTCGCAAGAGAGTAGAGTGATTGTTCAAACCATAGAAGCCATATTGAGAAAAAGAGTGACTCGAGAAGGATCGCAACACTGGGATGCTTTACATGGAACTCGACACCACATAGGTAAACTTTACGACGGTGCATGCATAGGTACAAGTGAGCAGATGTTGTCCATTTAAATAAAAAGATCATGTAAGAAATTTATCAGGTATAGTCCCTTGTTAAGAATTTAGGAAAAGTAAGTGGGAGGTATTAATCCTATAGTCATAACCCCATTCAAGGATACAAGTATAGAACTTAATTCCACAAAAATGTAAATAAGAGGATTTGTAAAAGAGAGGCTTCACGAATAATACATCTCACTCAAAGGGTAGATGCACAGAATGGATCATAAGGTTGTCCTGAATCTATCCCAAATCCCACAGCAATATAAGGATTGACATATTACAAAGCGGAGCCAGTGTCAATAAGGGCATACTTCTCACGATATTGAAAAGTCAACATACCTATAACCATATATGTAAAAGCATAGAACTTATTGGGCCCTCCCGAGCTCTGAATACCACCCCCGACTGCTCCACGTCCTAAAGGCGCTATAGATGAAGTAGCTATAGAACTGGCTTGTTACCCTGCACTCCTGCCCATGATCTGGCGAGATGAATGAAAATCTATTTGAAGGTGACCTGACACACCACACATGTAGCATACATTGGTACCATATCGACATACTCCCGGATGACATTTCCCACATTTCACACAACAGGGGTAAGGTCTACTAAACTGACTCGCCCCACCGACCTGATACTCACCACTTTTGCATACCTTATAAACTTCCCCCTTACCCTTCCTCCAAGCTTCCAATGTAGGAGTACCAATTCCAGTATTGGTTTGCAATGCATGCCCTTGGAATTTCCCTGATCTACCACCCCAAACACGTTGCTGGGCATACTCACAACACGACGTTAAATGTTCTTTTCCACATACCGACCAGACCGAGATAGGTGTACCCAACCTAGGGCATTTATTCTTCTTGTGCCCTCTCTTTCCAAAACCGTAACATATCTCAAGAGTCATCCAACATCTCGCGAAGTGACGTTTCTTGCAAACTGAACAATTCGACTCATTAGCACCAACAATCCTCTTTCGTTTCTTAGATGCTCTCACCACACGCTCTGGTGGTGCGGTGACATTGGCAGGGACAAGGACACTTCCCTTAGCAATAAGTTCTTCCAATCCTTCCACGGCTTGGCGCAACCTCCCTACAAACTCTTGCGCAACCTCCCCCAAATTCAATGGCGGGGTTATTCCTTCCTCACTAGTTCGGACTCGTGGATTACTCATCTAGAAAATGGGACATAACAAGGAAATTAGATGTCTATCTTGAGCTCTATAGCACGATCCGGAATATCAAAGAAAGGTGGAATTTCCTAAATGTCCAAATAGCCTCCAACTTATAGATGTGGTCGACTACACACCGATAAGAAGGACTCTACTAGACACGGCTCTAAGACATCCTATGACACTTTGAAAACCTTAGGCTCTGATACCAAGTTTGTCGCGCCCCAAAAACCGTGGAATGCGACCGATGCTCAGCCGAGTAAACCCGACTAAGCAAGCCTATTAGATTTCATTCTACCCAAACTAGTTCATGAACAAAGAGGGAATGTTAACCCACTTTATCAAAACACTAAGCAATCTTCCATTAGAAACTTTCATTTCATTTCCGTTAATGACTTCATTCATAGTTTTCAAAATATTACAAGTTTACAAGTTTAATGAGAAACATGCTCATCAAGGACCAACATTTCTAGTCTTGACTCCCAACATCAACCACCACCCACAAAAAGTCTACGGAGCCTCTAAATACAATAGAAGAGTAATTGGGAAATGTCGGCAACATGTCTCCGGCTATACCTCAAAACGTGATGAGAAAATGAACACAAGATACATGAAATGGCCCCGAGATGGAGTGGGGCTCACCAAGACTGTTGGGAAGAGAATACCGCTATCACTGGATGATGTCGCCTACTGTGGAAACACCTATATCATTAAACGATACAACACCCTCAGCAAAAGGGACGTTAGTACCGTCGAATAGCACTAGTGAGTAAGGCTAAAAGTCCTCTTCCAGAATAGAATAACCATACAAAAAAAGAAACATGAAACAGTAAGTCGAGTCAACTAAATACAAGCTTCCAATTTGCAACATGTAAGTCTTCTAGTTTACAAAAATAAAATAATATATTTATATATATATATATATATATATATATATATATATATATTTGTTGGGTGATTATTAGCACTGATATGAGTTATTCCACCATCGTTGTTGGCACGGAGTCCGATCACGACCCGATCGGCTAGGTCATCCCTTTGGAGATATGTACCACAATCACAATTTTCAAATTTAAATTTCCAGTTTTTGATTCCCAGCACAGTACCACCATGTGTGCGGCATGGCGTCCGATCACGGCCCGTTCAACTAGGCTGCCTTCCCCATATGCCGTGTGGGTTGGCGTTACCAATTCACAAATATTACCAAGTTCATACCAATTAAGGGGAATAACCACAATCCACCTTACACCGGCACGTGTAGTTTTAGGTATGGGCCTTATAACCCACCCTTCCTCGGGTTTGCTAATGATACTCCCAAAAACATTTTTGATTTGATTGGATATTGTACACAATTGTAGTATAAATACAAATATACAAATATAGCATAAACGCAACCATGCTTACCTCAATACCTTTCACCTTTTATAGTTTTTATTAATGTTCTCAATCTCTTTCGATAACAATATTTCCTTGGCCCTTTAGGCCTTTCACAAGGTTCATCTATTACAAGGCACGAAGGCCGCATTTGGTTTTCCACATTTTCATCTCCTTTATTTTCCAAGGATCACTAATCAATATAAATATATCAAATAGTCCGGGAATCATATATTTTCGAGTTCAATAGTAATAGAATCATCAAACACAAGGGATTCTTCCCAAAGAGGAACATGCCAACCAACAATTGAAATACACACTTAAGTTATAAGCAAACAATCATCTCAATTATCCTTGAGTTACCCCTTTTTCCAACATGACAAAAGCACAATTTCAGCATCGGAATGTGTAAGCACTCACATTACATTGAATGTATTTATAAGGCAAAGTGTTATGTAGAACAGCTACTCATGAGCATAGTTGGGGTATAAGACCTTTAAGCTATTCCATTATTTTGAAGTAGTTCATAACGGGTGGGTCAAGGCTTATTTCATAATTGTTTCACATTTTCTCATACGATTCCTTTCTATACATCTTTACAGTTTATCAACAAGTCGACATATTCAATCAAGACATTTAGTACACATAGGAGCAACTAGGAGTATTAAACAGATCGAATTCTTCTTACCCAATTAGTATACTAACCCTCATTTAAATCGTGACTCAAGGCTATACCATTTTGGTAGACAAATCACACTTAAACTTACAAAAATAATATGGAATTCACTTCCGAGAGAGAAAGTTTAGCCTACATACCTTGATTGAGCTTTCCTTAAGTCCTACTATACTCCGAGACTCTTAGAAACGTCAATTTCTTAGGACCATGACAAATCAATCCACAGATTAGAGAGGCGATCATAGTTCTAGCTCACTTGAGCATATTTTCAAACACTAAATGTGCATTATGCTTTTAAAACCATTTTGTGAAAGATCCTACCATCCCTCATCCCATCCTCAGCTCAAGACATCGCCAAATACTTTAAGAACTCATGCATGCAAGATAACAAATCCAATACCCACAAACTTTCTTGATAAATACCCATCTTTAGCTAAATTTGAAATTAAGGGTTAGGGTGTAGAATATTACCTCAAGGATGAAGACCTAGTGTATTTTTCCTTGTTAATCTTTGAAGATTTGAGCAAGAATTGAAGAAAATTTGATGAGGGACACTTTTCCATTCTAGGGCACTCTCTCACTCTAAAAATATCTGATTTTAGCTGAAGAAATGATCCATTGCATTTATTTGGCGAAATGAGGTCATTTTATAACAAAAGCCCAATTTTTTGCATCACCGCGCCATGTGGGGTGTTGCATGGGGCACCGTGGTTCTGAAAAATGTTCTTAAAAAACGTTTTTGAATGCTCTCTGTACCTCCCCACAGGCGCACTGCATGGGGCGCCGTGGTAGAGTAAAATTTTGTGCTGCTTTTAGTAATTTGGTCATAACTTCTGATAGGAGTGTCCGAATGACGAACAATTTGTAGCATTGGAAACTAGATTCAAAGACCTTTCATTTGATAGGTTATTAATCACATAATACCTTATATATAAATAGATTTGCTTGTTTAAAATCTAGACTAGTGCAAGTACCTTTGGAATTTTAGCCTATTATGAAATCTTCCCATTTCGCTTACACTTAAGTCTCTCCTTGGACCCCACCTTACTTATTATATGACTCATAAACTTGTTTACCAAATCCAATTAACCAACATCATATCTATTGCACATAACATATTATAATTAGTCTACCTGGCACCCCGAAATCCTATATTGTTTTGCAAAATTTTTCCGAGGCCTTACATTTTTCCACGTAAAAATCCTGTGTCTCTTTTACTTACAGTTTTACTAAGTATTCTGAGCATAACCTCGTAGAGGACCAGGTACCCTACTGTTCGGTGGACTCATACAAACTAACAATTGGTATCAGAGTGGGTTCCTCCTATCAGGCTAACACCTAGGAAGGATCCTTATGGCTGCTCCACCAAATTTTGAAGAAGGTCAATCTACATACCGACCACCCAGGTTCAAGGGACAATACTATGGGTGGTGGAAAACAAGAATGCATGATTTTATCATGGCTGAGGATTCTGAGTTATAGGATATCATATGTGATGGTCTTTATATTCCAATAAAGGTACTGGAAGAACTCCCATTTTCAACATAAAAAACTAGTAAAGAATCACTGACACAGACAGGAAAGTTGTGGAGAAGAATTTTCGTGCCAAGAAGATTTTGATGTGTGGAATAGGACCTGAAGAATATGATAGAATTTCCGATTGCGACACTGCTAAGGAGATATGGGAAGCTTTGAAAACAGATTATGAGGGAACTACCCAAGTAAAACAGTCTAAGATCGATATGCTCACTACCGAGTATGAACTTTTTAGGATGAAGGATGACCAATCTATTTAAGATATGCACACAAGATTCACTTCCATCATAAATGAGTTACACTCACTTGGCAAAACCATTCCTAGAAACAAGCTAGTGAGGAAAATCCTTAGTATTCTGTCTAGCCCATGGGAAAGCAAGGTGAATGTTATTACTGAATCAAAGGACTTGAAAGAGCTGACCACAAAAGAGCTTATTGGAAATTTGAAGACCTAGGAGATGAAGAGGAAGATAGACAGTGAAAGAAGAGAACCAAAGAAATAAAATAACCTAGTAATCAAAGATGGTAGCAATAACACAAGTGATGAAGACGTTGACATGGCTTACTTAACCAAAAGGTTTCGAGTCAGAAGAAATGGAGAAATGCTAAAAAGGGGCAGCTCTAGCAAACCAAAAAACTATGATCTCTGTCATAAGTGTGGAAATCCTAGACACTTCATCAAAGACTTTCCTCTCTTGAAGCAAGAATTCTCCAAGAACAACTCTGAAAAAGCAGCTAAGAGGAATGCGGTTCCTTTCAAGGACCTCAAAAGAAAAAGATCTACTAACAATGTAATGAAACAGGCTCTTGCAGTATGGGGAGATTCCTCTGGTGAGTCTGAAGATGAAACTGATGTTGGTGATAGTTCCATGATAGAAGTTAAAGGTGAGGAAAATGAATATGACTCAACCTTTGCTTTGATGGTCCAATCAGATGATGATGAAGACGATGACAACAAGGAGGTAAATTTCAGGGATGCTCAGAGAAATTTGAAATCCTACTCTCCTAAGAAGCTCATATCTTTAGCTAGTATATTGATTGATACCTATCATAGTCTTGTGGAGGATAGGGATTCCTTGACCGTAGAACTAGGAGAAGCTAAACAAACTAGAGATGACTTAGTGGCTGTAGTTATTGACCATAAGGAAACAATTGAAACATTGAAAGAAGAAAGAAATGATTTCCTGGGAGTAATTGCAGACCTAAGGTAAACAATAGAGAGACCAAGGACTAAGTCAAAACCTGTAAATTCTAGAAATGGAAAAGAGATAGCTAGTGTGGAACACATTAGGCTTGAAAATGAGTTGAGAGCTATGAGAACTAGGATGTGTGATGAAATTGAGAAAAACAAGAACCTACAAACTGATCTGGAAAGAGTAAAAAATGATCTTGAAAAGTTCCTAAAGTGGAGCTGGTCCTTAGAAGCTATCACTGCCATATACGCTAATAATGGTGGAAACAGGTAGGGAATAGGGTTCCAAAGGGAGAAAACTCCCTACAACCATCACAGCAAGTACGTCATTATTTCTGATAATTGGCTCTATACCGATTGTGGGAACAATGGGCACTTCAAAAAAAATTGCCAGGCAAGGGTTCAATCTGTTCAGAAAAGCAAAGTGTTTGCTGAAAGGGTGACTACAAAAGAGGGACCAGGTTCCACTCACAAAATGCGCACATTACCTGCATGGACTAAGAGAGCCCTTTCTCATCCTCTTGCCTACTACAAGGGACCCAAACTTGCTTGGGTTCCTAAAACTAACTCTTGACCTTCTTGTGCAGGGAACAGTGAAAGGAAGCGATCAACAATGGTTCATGGATAGTGGGTGTTCAAAGCACATGACTGGGAGCACCATGAACTTTCTTTCACTAAAATCCTTGCAATGAGGGAGCGTATCCTTTGGAAATGGGAAAAAGGGATACATTCTTGGAGTTGGAAAAGTTGGGAAGTCACTCACTCATTCTATTGAAAATGTGTACTATGTCAATGGCCTTAAGTACAGTCTCCTAAGTGTCTCTCAGATCTGTGATAAGGGAAACAAGGTGGAATTCTTGTCCAAGATATGTACAGTTACTGATTTGGTAATTGGTGAAGTGGTATTTGTGGCAAGAGATACAAGAACATGTATGTTGCTGATTTTGAGTCCTTACAAAGTGGTGAACTGAGTTGTCTAAAAGGCATTGATGATGATGCTGAACTGTGGCACGCAAGCTTTTCACTTCTGAACAAACTAATTCAGAAGGACTTGGTCCATGGTCGGCCCATGTCAAAGTTCAAGGTGCAAACAATTTGTGATGTCTGTGCTAGAGGAAAACATGTGAAGTCCTCCTTTAAGTCTAAAAGGGATGTGAGCACTTCAAAGCCACTTGAGCTTTTGCATATAGACATATGTGGTCCTTTGAGAGTACAAAGTAGAGGAGGAAAAAGACACATCTTCGTGATAGTGGATGACTACTCCAGATTCACATGGACTATGTTTCTTAGAACTAAAGATGAAACCTTTGAAGTGTTTTTGGCATTTGTGAAGAAAATCCAGGTGAAGATGGAGTCTAGAGTCGCATGCATTAGGTCAGATCATGGAACAGAATTTGACAATGCCAAATTTGATGAGTTCTGCAATGAAAATGGAATTACCCACAACTTCTCAGCTTCCAGAACTCCCCAGCAAAATATAGTAGTGGAAAGGAAGAACAAAACTTTGGAAGAGATGGCAAGAATAATGCTAATCGATAGTGGAATTGAAAAGAACTTATAGGCTGAAGCAGTAAACACTGCCTGCTACTTGGTGAACAGGTGCATGATCAGATCCCTCTTGAACAAAACTCCATATGAGTTGCTGAATGGAAGGAAATCCAATTTGACTCACCTAAGAACATTTGGGTGCAAATTATATGTTCTCAATAATGGAAACGATCAGCTTGGTAAATTCGATGCCAAAAGTGATGAAGGAATATTTCTGGACTATTCTTCTCAAAGCAAACCGTACAAGATATATAATAAGCGGACTCAATGTGTTGAGGAAAGTTTTAATGTTATTTTTGATGAGTAATATTCATCGTGTGAGAAGAGTGTTGAAGAAGATCAAGATGGAGAACCCTTACTAGTCCCTGGTGAAGTCATTGACATGACAAATGGAAAGGCAGACATTATGAGCCAAGTAAAAGAGCTGAGTGAAGACAACACTACCTCATCTTCAATGGAACCAGGTACTTCAATTACAATCACTGAAGCTGTAGAAAGAGTGGTTGATGCAGTTCAGGATACTCCACTAGCACCTGAGAGAACACAGGAAAACCAGCCAAATGTACCCACATTCACTCTAAATGAGCCTCCAACGTCTAACTGGAGACATAAAAGCTCTTATCCTCTTGACAACATAACTACACCTCTAGATTTTGGAGTACAAACTAGGTCAAAATCAAAATATTCACTTGATTTCTCAGCCTTTCTCTCCCAAATAGAGCCCCAGAATATTAAGGAAGACTTGAAAGATGCAGATTGGATTACAGCCATGCAAGACGAGTTACACCAGTTTGAAAGGAACAATGTCGGGGACCTGGTACTTAGACCCTTAGATTGAACCATTATAGGAACCAGGTGGGTATATAGGGACAAGCTTGATGAACATGGAAATACCAAAAAGAACAAGGCCAGTCTAGTCGTTCAAGGCTACAATCAGGAGGAAGGGATTGACTATGATGAAATGTTTGCTCTGGTCGCTCGCATAGAAGCTATTAGAATTCTAATCGCTTTTGCATCTCATATGGAATTCACCTTGTTCCAAATGGATGTCAAAAGCACATTTCTGAATGGACTTTTTAGGGAAAAGTCTATGTAAAGCAACATCCAGGGTTTGAATGTCATGAACACTCTGAATGTGTGTTTAAACTTGATAAAACACTATCTGGTTTGAAGCAGGCTCCTCGAGCTTGGTATGAAAGGCTGTCAAATTTTCTCTTGGAAAATGGCTTTAAAAAAGGGAAAATTGACAAAACCTTGTTTCTAAAGAAATAGGGAAGGAACCTGCTCATTGTTCAGGTCTATGTTGATTATAACTTTTTTGGGGCAACAACTGATTCTCTGTGTAAAGAATATGCAAAACTCATGGGAAGTGAGTTTGAAATGAGTATGATAGGGTAACTGAACATCTTCTTGGGTCTTCAAGTAAAACAGTCCCAAAGGGTACTAATGGGCTTAAAGTCTTTTAAGCTATGTTTTGATGATCTAACAAACTTTTTGTATTGAACCAGATAAAAGACCAGGAATGATAGCAAAAAGTCAGGGGGGACATATGAGGAAACATGTGTAAGTAAGGGTATAAAGTTAGGGAGAACATGTGGTATCCTGTTATCCAATCTGGTTCTCTGAACTCTAACTTCTCGTATTCAACGCTAAGTTTGTCATCATCAAAAAGGGGAAAATTGATAGGTTTTCAATATATTTGTCTTGTGTTTTGATTATCTAACAAACTTAATGTCAAGAACCAGATAGGGAACCTGTCTTACTTGGATTACACTACATCTAACGGATTCCAGCCAAATATGAACTTGCTACAGCTTCAGGAAAGCTTCAAAAGGTAGGAACTCAAACAAGGAAAGCCGTGAAATTCATTAGACGGTCCGTCCCGAAATCTAAAGAATTTTAACATAATATTTACTGAGGGCCCCTCAACTTATGCGTTTTATTTGGCGAGGCTCGTCTCATTTATTATTTAAAGGCTAATCCTAAATGACTATTATTCTTCTATTTATTTGTCTCTAAAGAAATAAGTAAAAGGGGGCCCTAATTAGTTAATATTAGAAAATCCTATAGTCTATCAATTGAAAATTAGTAGACCAAATGCCATTTCAACTTTAGGTCCAAAGAACCCAATCCATATGCTGGATCGAGTTTTGAACTACACGACTCGGTTATTTGATTCTGCTAACATTCATGAATAAGTTAACTGATTCAAATTCAAGTAGACTATTGATATTAACCATTAACATGCAATTACTTGTTCCTACGTCGAAATAGTGAGCTTAACGAACAAAGGAGAGGACATCAATAACTAGCATGTTGGGATGTTTTAAGAGCGCGTTTAACCTGAAATCGGAATAAGCACCACATGTTGAGTTCTGAATTAATTGTAGGTCCAAACAATGCAGATATCCGATTTTTAACTCAACGTTAACTGAAGTCAGTACTAAACTATACTAAGTCTACAACTAATAAACACGAATTAACAGTTTAAACAGTCTTAATTAGGTACAAACTTCACAGTCTACATTTCATTGAGTTATGGATCAAATTGGACTATACAACTACTTATCATCTATATCTACTGAGCTACAGATACAACATCAAATAATTAAGGGCCCGAGCACTTCCATTTCATGTTTACATCTCAAGGTTACATCAAATGGAGCTTATTTGTGTACCTGGATTGGAGTGACCTGAAGAATAAAGAGGAAGTCAGCAGCAGTACAACACGGCAAACAACAACAACAAATAACACCAGCAGACAATAAATTGGAATTCAGAAACAGCTCCCAACCCAGTTTCAAATCAGGAAGACACTTGACCACAACTCATAACCAGTTGTGAAACCAAACAACAACAACAAATAACTCCTGGCAACTAATTGGACCTCAAACTCAACAAGAAAACCAACCAGTGAACCTCAAACACTCCAGTAAACAGACTTTAAACTGGAAACTACAGCCCAACAAATGATAATCAGGCACTTTACTTCAAGCTTGCAATGCTATTTTTTACTGCTTAAAGAAGGATCAAATGCAGAACCTAAGAGGACTAATTGCTTTTACTGAATGCCTTCACTTTTAAAATGTTGTCTAAGACTGCCTTAAAAAAAAAAACTCTCCAACACTTCCTTACTCCCCAGAATATTGTTCAAAGACAGACCAAGCTCTCTAGTCTTTAAGCTTTAGAAACTGATTTTCAAGACTCTCTCTAACTGATTAAAGACTCAAAAGTGATCTCTGAAAACTTGGAGCAGAGAATTTTAAAACTGTTTATGATTCTCAGGGAGTTGGGCTACTGGCTGAGATTTTTGACAAGTTAATTAAGGTAATGAAACAGTAAAAGCTCTCTCAACTCTCTTCCTTCAAGTCCCCCCTCAATGACTGATTCATAGCCCTTTTAATAGGCATACCATTAGGGCTTAATCCACTAACATCTTATCTTTTCAATTCTTTTATTATCCCCCATTACCCTAGTGCTTTTTATTTTAATCATTAATGCCTATTTCAGTCCCTAAAATCAGCAAGTGCATTCCCCATTATTATATGTTCCTTACCATTATTTAATTCAATTGGTATGGGCATGCTATATTTTAATCAATTCCTTTTAAGCCTCCACATACCATTATGTTTTGTTCCCCACTAACACATTATATTAATGGTTAATTAAGTACTTTATTGACAACTCACTACCAAGACCATTTGCCAAACTTTTAAACTCCCCACATTACCCTCCTGATACCCCTGTGATTACTATCCTACCCCAATCCTTTTAAACCTGTATGAAACCTCAGCTATGACCAATTTAAGCCTATCAATTGACTAATGAATTAACTCCCAATCAACAACATTAGGAGAATTCAACAAGGTCAGATTTATATCAGAACAAACTTAACATAATAAACAAGTAGATTCGAATCATTAAACTCAATCACCAATTGAACTCATATCAAATCTAACAGCATTTCAACCAAGATGGGCATTCAATGATTCAAGGCAATAGTCAGACTGGACTATTAAGGTCAAAAATTGATTCACACAGATGCATGAGAATAAGCTATCTATATTGGGAACAAATATAACTCCAAATTAACCTCGAACAAAATGCCGGAACAACAAGTATACTAGCTATGAGCCCTGAGGCTGAGAATACAAAGGTCAGAAGATAAAACAACATCCAATAACTTGAAGAGAACAACTGAACCATAGACATGAACGGACCAATTGACGAAACTATTTAATCGACTAAACAATTTATAGCATATGCTCATCAATAGAAGCAAACTGGACCAAGAAAAAGGTCTGAAAGAGAAGAGAGAAATAAATCGAAAAGATGATGAAATACAATGAAGCTTAAGCAGATAAACAACAACAAAAATAGAAAAGAAAAATAAGAAAAATACCTCAAAATTATATGCTAAACTCCAAACGGTTCCCATTTTAAACTTTGACTCGAACTTTTGAGGTCCAAACGGACCTCAATCGAGTGTTCTCGACTGAAAACACTCGACTAAAGTCGATTAAGAACCTCAAATTTCCCCTTTACTCGGACAAGTTCCAGGTTTTGGCTCTCTAGGGTTCTTCAATCGATTTAAAATTCGACCAGTTCTAGAAAGATTCAAGCCCAAGTAGGGGTGGTTTGGGAATGAGGGAGGTCAGGTGGAGCTGGGGTGTGAACTTGGGACTGGTTGGGTAGGTTTACGGTTTTGCTTGAATCTTCGATTGAAGATCCGAAACAAACTGGGATGATTCGAGGTTAAAGGGGTAGGGATTTGTGTTGAGGGAGGTTAGAAGGTTCATGGGTGTGAATTTGAGGGTCATCGGTCCTCAGGCCGCCGGGTTTACGGCGAAGGGATTTGGTGGCGGCTAGGGTTTCGAGGGTCGTCTCTAAGGGGTCTGAGAGAGACTATGGGGCGAGGGGGGATTTGGTTTGGGGGGTGGGGTATGGTTTGAAGCATATATATATGAAAGGGCGGAATGAATCCAACCCGCTCAATCTGATGAGATCAACGGCTTGGATCTATTCATTAATGAAAACAACATCGCTTCGTTTACCTTGAGACCAGATTGGTCTTTGGATGGGAATGGGTCGGGGCATGGGGGCGATTTGCGGCCGTTGGATCAAATGAAATGAACGGCCTGGATCGATAGGCTTGAAACGACATCGTTTCTTCGATGTTGGGGGTGGACTGGACCGTTAGATCTTAGGAGATCGGCGGTTCAGATTGAACGCGGTCATACGGCGTCGTTTGGTTGGCTTGGTCCATTGGGCCAGATAGGGGTGATTTGGGTTGGTTTTTTGGTGGGTTGGGTGTTTGGGCTTGGGAAATTAATTAAATTGGCCCAAATTTATTTCCTTCCTCTTTTCTTCTCCTTTTCTTTTTATTTTCTTCCTAAATTATTTTCTGAAATTATAAACCAAGTTAACTTATTAAAAATACTAATTATCTTCTAATAACATTTATCACATATAGTTAAATGCCAATTAACAATAAAATCACACAATTGAAGATTAAATGCAAAGTACATACTTTTGTGATTTTCATTCTCGCAAATCCAAATATTGTTTAATTAATTCCTAATTATAAAATTAAATCCTAAATGCACATGTAACACATATTTTTGTATCTTTCTTAATTAAAGTAAAAATAAACATGCACAGACAAGTACAAAAAAATCACAAGAAACACAAAACTATTTTATTTTGAATTTTTGGGAGTAGTTCTTGTAGGGCAAAAATCACGTGCTCACAATAACCTTGAAAAATCTCTAAAGTGGACCTGGTCCTCAGATGCTGGCACTGCCATGTAATTCAAAAATAGTGGAAACATGCAGGGAATAGAGTTCCAAAAGGAGAAAACTCCTTATAACCCTCACAGCAAGTACGTCATAGTTCCTGATAACTGGCTGTGTACCTACTGTGGGAACAATGGGCACTTCAAAAAGAATGCCAGGCCAAGGCTCAATCTATTCAAAAAAATAAAGTGATTACTGTTGGGGGACCAGGTATCGCTTGCAAGAAACCAGTGTTGCCTGCATGGACTAGAAAATATTTTATCTACCCCTTCTATCATAACAAGGGACCCAAACTACTTTGGGTTCCTAAATATAACCCATAATTTAGATGTGCAGGGAATAGTGGGAGGAAGGGGACTGCAATGGATCATGAATAGTGGATGCTCAAAGCATATGACTGGAAATACCATGGATTTTCTCTCACTGGAAGCCCTGGAAGGAAGGGATGTACCCTTTGAAAAATGGAAAGAAGGGGTACATTCTAGGTATGGGGAAGAAAACAAGGTAGAAGTTTGTGTCTAAGCTGGTGATATGAGCTGCTTGAATGCAGTTGATGATGATTGGAAGACTTGGCTTAAAGGATTGGAGGATGCTAGTCTCTCACTTCTAGAGATATTGATGAAGAAGAACCTGGTCCATGGTTTGTCAAATTCAAAGTTCAAGAACACAGAGCATGCAATTCCTATGGGAATGTTGAGCAGGAGTGAAAAGAGGTGCATGATCAGACCTCTCATGAACAACACCCCCTATGAGTTGCTCAATGGAAGAAAACCAAAGATAACTCATCTAAGAACCTTTCGATGAAAATACTATGTTCTGGACAACGAGAAAGACCATCTTGGGAAGTTTGATGCAAAAATCCTTCTGGGATACTCCCCTCAAAGCAAAGCCCATAAAATCTACAACAAACTGGCACACTGTGTGGAAGGAAGTGTTTATTTGCTATTCAATGAGACATCCTCCTCTAAAAAGGAGGAAATAGTGATGATTATGATAATGAACCACTTTTGGTCCCTGGGAAATATCTGGAGTTTCAAATGGGAAGGATGATTTGATGAGTAAGATGAAGGACACAGATGAGAGACAATTCAACATCCTCTTATACTTGTCAAGAGGAACCTGGTACTTCCATCATTACCCCTGACGCTCAAGAAAGAGTTTGAGATGCAGTGCAAGAGACTCCCCAAGTAACCGAACAAGGAGTGCAGGGAAATCCATTTAACTTACCTAGTTTCTCAACCAATCAATCTTCATTTCCAAATTGAAAACACAACAGCTCCCATTCACTTCATAATAAAATTACCCCCTTCATTCTGAAGTTCAGAAAAGATCAAAAACTAGATATTCCCTACCCTTCTAAGCATTTCTATCCTAAAAAGAACCCAAAAATATCAAGGAAGCCTTGTAGGATGCAGACTGGATTACTGAAATGCAAGAGGAACTACATCAACTTGAAAGAAACAAGGTTTGGAACCTAGTACCTAGACCCTCAGACAGAACCATCATAGGGACCCGGTGGGTATTCAGGAATGAGCTGGATGAACATGGATATGCTACAAGGAACAAATCAAGTCTTGATGTCCAAGGATTCAATAAAGAGGAAAGATTGACAATGCATTGTCTTTGAAGAAATGGCGAAGGAACCTGCTCATTTATCAGATTTATGTGGATGACATCACATATGGAGCTACAACTAACTCATTATGTGAAAAATTTGATAAACTCATGAGAAGTGAGTTTGAAATGAGTACGATGGGGGAACTGAATGTCTTCCTGGGTCTTCAAGAGAAGCTGTCCATAAAGGGAACGTATATCAGTCAGAAATGCATCAAAGAACTCTTGAAAAGGTTTGACATGGGAGTATGGAAATAATTGGATCTCTACTCCACCTTACTGCTAGTAGGCCAGACATGTATTCAGTATGGGATTACATGCAAGGTTCCAATCAAATCCTGAGGAATCTCATCTGAAGGCTGTTAAGAGAATTCTGAGATATTTTAAGGGTAGACAGAACCTGGTTCTATACTATACTTCAAGTGATAATTTCAACTTTATTGATTATGCTGACACTGATTACGCAGGTTATCTGGTGGACAGGAAAGGCACATCTGGAGTGGCTCATTACCTTGAATCATGTATGCCTCATGATGTGCTCATTCACTGTGGATCAAGCAAAAAATTGGAAGATTTTGGTGTATACATTGATTGTGTACCGCTTCTATGTGTCAACACCAGTGCTCTCAATATGGCAAAAAACCCGGTTCTACACAAGAAAACTAAGCACACTGATGTTAGACACCATTTTCTCAAGGATAATGTGGAAAAGGGTCTTATTTGTATAAGATTTTGTTGCACGGAAGATCAGATTGCAGATATCTTTACAAAGCTCTGAGCAAGGAACGCTTTGAGAAACAAGATAGCATTGGGATTACTTGAACCTAATTGAGAACCTGGTTCTGTTGACATGATTGTGATAGTCACACTAAAGTAAAATTGTCTAAAGTGTTTTCTGACTAGGCCTAACTCACATCTATACAGTTGCAGGTAAACACGCATGATGATCATAAAAGCTAAAGGTACAGTGTTGAACTTTGGAGGAGAGTTGTAAAAACCCTTTTACAAAAACATGTCAGAAACCTGGTTCCTGCACCATAGGAGAGTAGTAATGTGTTTTTCGCATGCTTATTCTAACAAAAGGATAGCAAAATTAATTTAACTTCCACATCATCCTACTTTTCAGACTTGCAGTTCTAAACCATTGTCTCCCTCTACATCTCTTTAATATTTTCACAACATTCTACCACTTCCTTTACCATGGCCAACAAACAATCGTCTCTTTTGTCCTGCCATCAACATGACTCCCACATCTCCACCTCCTTTAACACTACCACCAAAAACCCACTTCTTCACTATCCTTGATACTACTATACCCATACCGGTTTCATCCTCATCTCCAGTCACCTCTACTCCTTCGTCTCACGTCCATGTGTTGGAAACCCTACTTCTCCTTTGTTCCTGAATCTTTGGGGGAAGAAACTCCATTCTTAGGGGATGAAAGGACTCTGGTGCTTTTTGAGTCTCCGATTCATGACACCATCACAGAAGAACCTATTGAAGAACCTGATTCTCTTTTAGCTGAAACAAACCAGGTGGTTGTCGAAAAAAAAGGGGAAGCTTTTGATTCTGCCTTGTAGAAGAGTAAGCAGAGTATTATAAAAAAAAGAAGAAGAGGTTGATGAAATAGGGGGAAGCTGTGGCTAATAAACACATTCCAGTGGTTGAGGTTGATAAAGATGCTATGGAGGAACCTAGTTGCTTAGTGAAAATATCTACAAAAGGTTGTGGCTGAGAAAGATTTGTTTGAGGGTGACATTGTGGGTGTTGCGAGCAGGAATGGGAAGTCTATTGAAATATTTAGAAAACAAAAGTGGGAAACTGTGGGTTGACATGGTTCAATGAAGACCATATGGCAGGTATGAGACAAGTTTTGGACTTAGGCAACTAGTGAAGAACCTGCGGGAGAACCTACTTGACTAACAGTTGTCTGCAACTACCCGGATGGACTTAGCTCTCAAACCATTGCTGCCTTCTCTTCCAAGCCTCCCTCTTCTAGTGCCACCCATGATCCTCTCAGTGGTCAGTTATCTTTTGCTCTGGTGATTTTATAGCTGTTTTTTTCTTTTTGTTTGTCTTTTTGTGATGACATGTTGGATTTCACCGTGCTGCTCCTGTTGAAACAATCAAATTTCTTATCAATAAAACAACTCTTCTTTTGCTTGTACAATTCTTGTTTTCATTTTTGCTTCTCTTTTCTATCATGACTGTGTGCATATATGTGGCATGAGTTAGATTTGTTGGACTTCTTTATGCCTTTTTGTCTGACTGTGTCTTTTTGTTGATGCCAAAAGGGGGAAGAATAGAGCCAGGGGGATCATATGTCAGGGGGAATATATGTTGTTGCTGGTACCTTATCTGGTCAAGTCAAATAGTCATCAATGTTCAAAAGTTTGTCATCATCAAAAAAGGAGAAATTGATGGGCTTAAAGTATTTTAAGTTATGTTTTGATGATCTAACAAACTTTCTGTATGGAACCAGATAAAAGACCAGGAATGATAGCAAAAAGTTAGGGGGAACATATGAGGAAACATGTGTAAGTAAGGGCATAAAGTCAGGGGGAACCTGTGGTATCCTGTTATCCAATCTGGTTCTCTGAACTCTAACTTCTCGTATTCAATGCTAAGTTTGTCATCATCAAAAAGGGGAAAATTGATAGGTTATCAATATCATTGCCTTGTGTTTTGATGATCTAACAAACTTAATGTCAAGAACCAGATAGTGAACCTGACTCACTTGGATTACACTACATCTAACGAATTCCAGCCAAATGTGAACTTGCTACAGCTTCAGGAAAGCTTCAGAAAGAAGGAACCCAAACAAGGACCTGATACTCTTGTGGTTCCTCATGGCAGTACAAAGTCAATTGGACACAGCTGGAAATGAAGATTCTGCCGCACTGCATTGTTTCTAGCGCCCACACATTCTTTGATCAACTAAAGTACAATGATTCAAGTTACTCAACTCAAGATAATTTGGGCAGTGTGCAAAAGTACTAGATCAGGAACCTGATCCCTTGGGGCTCCCCTAACAGAAGTCCAAGTCAACTATACAGCTACAACACAACTACAGAAAGTGACTGTCCGGAACTGTACAAAGAGGAACACAATAGGGACCTGGTCCCTTACAGTTCTCTGACAAAAGTACAAGTCAACTATACAGCTGGAACACAACTGAGTGATTATCCGCAACTATACAAAGAGGAACATAACAGGGACCTGGTCCCTTAGGGTTCTCTGACAGAAGTACAAGCCAACTACAGTTGGAAAGTAATTGCAGAAAGTGACTGCCTACAACAGTGCAGCAGACAGTGCATCAGACACTTTCCAGTTAGATTGGACATCACCATTGAGATTGGACATCACTAAGGATGTCTTGTGTAATGTAAACCTTATGCAAGGCATAAGATTCAGGTGTAACACTTGCAAAATTAGAAAAGGAAAATATTCTCTCAAGTGTTCAAGAACCTCTCTCAAGAACAAAGTTGCTGCAACCTCAAGGACCTAATCCGCGATTGATGATATCTTAAGTACTTAGGGTTGCTGAGTATTTTTTGTATGTTCTTCATTGTAACTCCTATCTAGATTTCAAAGAAGCATTGATTAGGTTGAGTCATAAGAAAAGTTCTTTGTAACCATAGTATGACAAAGTGGCTTGTGGTGGAAACATCATAAGTTAGTCAAAGCCTTTGTAACCGTAGTGTGACAAAGTGGCTTGTGGTAGAAATACCACAAGTTAGTCAAATTCTTTGTAACTAGGATAGTTATAGAGTGGCTTGTGATGAGAGCATCACAAGTTAGTTGAAGTCTTTGCAACAGAGTTATTGTAAAGTGGCTTGTAATAGGGTGATTGCAAGTTAGTGAAGTTAAAAGCCTATAGGTGTAGGTCATGGTTTTTTGATCCCTTGTGTGGGATTTTTCCACGTAAAAATCCACGGCATTATTTACATTCAGGTTTACTAGCATTCATTGCAAAACCCGATAAAGGACCAGGTACTCTACTATTTGGTGTACTTACACAAACTTAGCACTGTGCCAAACTAATATAGGACCAGATCCCTATATAGTTTGGTTCATCAGTACTTTCAGAGGAAACACATAGAGAACCTGGTTCTTTATACAGTTTGGTGGACGCACAGTCTCTAATAGGTATATTCATTTATCAGCAAAAATACATTAGGGAGCTCTTGAAGAGGTTTGACATGGAAGCATCAAAGGTGATAGACACTCCCATTGATACGGCCACTCGACTAGACATGGATGAAGCTGGGTCTCCTGTGAATCAAACTATGTATAGAGGCATTATTGGGTCTCTTCTCTATCTTACTGCTAGTAGACCTGATTATCATGACCCAAACCGATGGGCCACGATGGGCACCCGGTACCTTACCCAACCAATTACCAACATAACATATCTTTCATATGAGTCTATCATAGGTAAATGAACTAGAGTAAAGCATGAGGGAAAACAAACTTATACATATCGGCAAAAATACACCAGGGAGCTCTTGAAGAGGTTTGACATGGAAACATCAAAGGTGATAGACACTCCCATTGCTATGGCCACTCGACTAGACATGGATGAAGTTGGGTCTCCTGTGAATCATGGGTCTCTTCTCTATCTTACTGTCAGTAGACCTAATTGTCATGACCCAAACCGATGGGCTACGACGGGCACCCGGTACCTTACCCAACCGAGTACCAACATAATGTATCTTTCATATCATTCTATTATAGGTAAATGAACCGGAGTAAAGCATGAGGGAAAACAAACTTATACATATGAAGTACGGGCCTATAAGGCCGGCATGATTCTTTACATACTCGAAACATAGGCCGACCAGGCCATACATGTATCTGTATACATGACATCTGTCTACAAGCCTCAAAGAATACATAATGTCATAAAGGTCGGGACAGGATCCCGCCATACCAATCAATACATGTACTAATCATACTGACCAAAGAAGCAACTCCAGAGCAAATGGAGCGCACCAACACCTTCCACTGAGCTGACAACCTACTTGGAGGACTCTCGACCTATCTATCAGGACCTGCGAGCATGAAACGCAACGTCCCTAGGAAAAAGGGAGGTTAGTACGAATAATGGACCAAGTATGTAAGACACCTAAATAAGTACATAAAAGACATGGAAGAAATATAGAGTAAATGACTCAACCTGTAAGTCTGGATAATTCCGTAAATCATGAAATACTTATAATGTCATGTATATGGGTATGAATGTCATGTCGTGCATAGGTACATATGTTCATAATATCAACCAGCCTCTAAGGGCATCCCATCAAATCATCTCGGCCACTGTGAGCAAAATCGTCAACATATACCAGCTGATCAGGTGGTGGTGCGTATATAACACCATAACCTTTTTCCATAACTCATATACATATATATACATATATACGCGTATATAACGCTGTCTGGGTCGTGGGTTAATGTACATGTATAAATGCATGAAATGCATAAGAAATATGTTAATAAGATTTTTTCGGAATGCCATAAAGCTCAATATGCCTTTCGGATAAACTTTATAAAATATGTTTTTTCTGAGACACATGAACGGACGATAGAATAATAAGGCTTATGGGAGGATAAGAACATACACATCTCTAGAATTTCTACAAATAGAGTAATTTATGGAAGTTGTGCATTTGCTCGTTTGGTTCATTTCATATAGATCATGCCAAAAGAAAGAAGGGTTAGCATTAACATACCTTAACTCCGTTGAGTACTTAATTCATTCCAAGCAATTCGTCAAACAACTCAATTTAATCTACCACAACATAAGGAGATTCAAAATCACTGTTGAGTAAAGTCTATGTCCGAAACTTAAACTAGTAGCTTGTTTACGTAAATTTTGGCAGCATCTCGCCAATAACAAGGCCATCCTCTAATACCATATACTAACAACATCAAGAACACAACAATAACAACATGTATGAATCATGTTCCAGCCTTATCTACATCACAATATACCACAAAACAGCCCACACACCCTAATCACTTCATCCATAAAACGACAACCAAAGTAGTATCCAACAACCTAAAAATATAACAACGAACGACCAAAAAACCACCCTGCCATTATGTGGTGTTTCTCCACACTATTTATCCTCCCAAAATCCATAAAAATAGTAGCAAAATAGATAATCCGATAGCAACACAAAACAGCCGACAAATAGTCCCACAAGTTCAACAACTCAATACTGATTTCGGTTGACTAAAACATGTTTCGACTTGTCTTTTCTTTCAAATTTAGCAACACAAATAACAGTACATAATTAATCCTATTACCCTATAAAACAACCATCAATTCAACTTAAAATTAAGTTCAAAAGCAGCCAACAGTGATGCAACAACAAACAGCATACCGCTCATTCAAAACTCGCTAGGTCTAGTCTTTACGATCGAGTTACAACTTGTACGAGCATAGATAATGGAAGGAGGAGCATAAACTTACCTTGGACTGAGTAGAACCACGAAACCCAGTCCTTATCCATCAATAAATAGTCCCCCAACTCAGCTACATGAAGGAGAAAGAGAAACTAGCAAGCTGTCCGGGGTTTTCGGCACTAGAATCACTTCGTAACATCCGAAATAATCTAGGGTTTGTGTGGGATTTTTGGGAAGGAGTTGCAGGGGTTCAATGTGGTTTTCTTGGTCTGAAATATAGGTGAAAGAAATGAGTTTAATAGACCTTAAAATTACCCTCTTGGCCGACTTTGGAGCTTTTAATTGAGGCCTCTCCTTTTAGCAAGTACGTGATGCACCTACTTGTCACCTACTAATCTGCACAGTCTTGCAAAATGCGAATATCTCTCTACTCCAATGTTGTATCAATGAATGATTTAATTTATTGGAAACTAGACTCGTAGATATTCAATTTGGTAGGTATATCATCCCGTAATTCCAAGTACATAGGGAGAAATTCTCAGCTATATTTGACCTAATTTTCAACATATATATGAACGGAACTTGTGATGACCTTTTCCAACTTTTGTTCCACAACTCGCTTGACTTCAAAACATAAGACACGGATATCATACGACTAAAATAAATCATAAAATAATTTCCTTATAGTGTTAAGCACCCTACTATCATCCCAAAAGTACGTGTTATAACATTACAACTGGTCGACTTTTGACGAAACTTATTTTCTTCAATTTATTTAGCTTCAAAGCCTTAAAACCCTCTTGGTACTTGGTATTCATGATCTTAAATATTTGTAACCTCCATTATAAAATGATTAACTTACTTTATTTACTTTCCAAGTTGATATCATTTCTAAGCTTACATCAATTGACTTATAAATAATCTCACGTACGAAAACATGGGGTGTAACATCATTTCCCCCTTTGGAACATTCTTCCTCGAATGTTGATTGATGATCCTATTAGTCTCATAACCCATAGCTCTTACGAATATTATAATATTGTCCAATTCATGAAGTCCCTTTTTTCATCTGACCATTACTCAATCGAAGGCCCAAACATCATCCTTTATCTATCATAATCACACCCACATTCTAAAGCATTCCATCTCTTCTAAATGCTATTTGTCTTAGACTCAGTTGAGTTCATTCAGGCTATAGTGAGCTTTGTATAACTTAGAGAAACCGTTTGCTCTTCTTGTTTTCATGGGCTTAATCCTAAGGACTTATCCATTTTTGTTACCTTCTCACTCACCCTTTCTTATCCTTACTCATGTCTTCTAGAAACTTGTCGCTTTACCATACAGTAGCTTGCAACCTACACCTCTCTATTTATATTACTTGCAACCTTTCAACTTGGTTGCATCATAGATTTCCTTATGTCTTTCTGGAATATCAAGCGAGACATCACATCATCTCTAACTCTTCTTTATTCTCTTAATCAAGCTTCTCGATACCTAGACCATAGGCTGGAGGATATGCTACTGACGATGCTGCTATTATTCATAGATATTGAATCCTCATATTTCTAGCCTTCCATCCAAAGTAAGGACTATTCACAACCTTTTGTATTTTAGTATCTCATACGTTGTCCACCTCTACCTTAGTTATCTTAAAGTCTCACATCATATCATTTATCTCTTTCATGACCTCCCTTTCACATAGGTATAATCACATCCACAACTTGAAGCTCTCTTATAATACTTGCACCTCTAGTGCATACACAATTTGGTGGTAGCTCCATAATGGTACTCTTCTAACTGCTCTATCGTAGAGCCATTATAGAATATGGCTACTGTACTAGTTCTCTTGTACCTCTGATATTAAGAGTGATTATACAATGTTCTCAATCACGATGTTTGTAACTTTTTGGGTCCAATAAGCAGACTCCTAATTTACTTAGTTGATGTAATTGTTTAGTTTCATTTTTCTTCTGATTAGACTTTATGTAGGCTCAAGCTATCTTTCAATCTGTGGCTCATGGCATTTTGTTATTACTTTAGACTTTTATGGATGCTTTGGAAAACCATGATATAGTCTGATTCAATCCTTTATCTATGACCTAGACCTAATTCCTTCTTTTAGCTTATACCGGAGTCTTCTACGGCTGATCATTAATCGAATAATTCCTTTCGTTCCATTTAAGCTTTCTTCAAATGTAGGCAATTGCTTTTCCTGGTTTTTTTGCCCCCTTTTGCGTGCATACTTAGCTTATTTGAGTTCGCACGCATGCTGAAGTTTTTGTGCAACTCATATGATCTCGAATATTACTTTCGGTTTTACTCCCCGGTCATTAGCCATGGTAGGTGCAACTTTTGGAGTACATACAATTCTGTAGTTAAATTGTTGTTACACAACCCTTTCCTCCTTAGGTCACTGTGCATTAGTTGAAGCCTTCTTCCTTATTTCCTCAACTAGTCTTTCACTGTCTTCACGGTGGCACTTCCTTTTATTTCTGTAACACTCATACGGTACCTTTTTAACTTCCCCAACTCTTATATGGGTATTTTTCAAGGATCACGATGTCATAACTATGAGGCTGAATTCCCTATATTGGCATTCCCTATGTTTATCTTGTACGATTTGTTGATTTGTCTATATTCTCTTGTCTAGCCATAGATAGGCTCTTCTTGAATCATCTACTAATTACTTGTTGGCCCATTCCCGTATCAATATTCCGCGTATTCTTTCTTGGGTCATTTCCTTTGTCTTAACTTACCTCTCGCACTGGCTCCTTATTAATAAATAATATCTTGGGCAGGAACCCTTACTTTCTCTCCGGGACGTCGTGTTTGCATCTGTAGGCTTTGAATAAGTACAATCTCATCACTTTTTAGTTTTATCGCATTCTTCCTTTACCATTCCGAAATTACTAGAACCACATAATTGTGATGTAATGTCACGTCATTCCATATTCCCCCTTTAGGGGAGTACTAAGAGTTGGAGCTATGACAATCTGCCTATAGATATTGTACCTCTTTATTTTTGGCATCCTTTCACATCATCGATGACCGTTACTCTCCTTGTGGTAATCCTTCTATTCTAAGGATAATGAAACTCATTACTCGCGAGGTGACAATTACTATAACTGGCACATGCAGTCTCTTAAGCTTAATTTTGCTCACATTGCTTACTTTAGTGAACCATCTTCCTGAATGACCATTCTCTGAATTTTTCATGAATCTTCTTCTGTTGTCCATTTTATAATTGCCGGCACGAAATATGAAATTCTCATGATGTCGACCATTATCAAATCACTAAATCCCTAATTCATGTTTACTTTATCTTGTTCACCAGCCCATATTGATCTCTATTATTCTAGGGTCTAGCTTTTCCTATTGGTTATCACGTTAGAGTCACGAACTTACTTCTTGAAATGAGGATATAACTTCGTGGCATGTACTCTTTTGTTGTCTTAAGGCCTATCACCAGTCGTCTCTTCCTTCACCTGATTATGGACCCGGTAATACCGTCATCTTTTTGATCTACCGTTATCATCCATGTATTGCATCTTATTCGTAATTCTTCCTTATCTCTCTTCTCATTACTGTGCTAGTATTTCTGCCTATACTTTTCTTGTGAAAACATTAGCAAGATATTCTTTTGCTTTTTGCTCCCCTTGCTTCATCCATCGACTCTTCGGGTTGCTCAACGTCCTTTCTCTACTTGGGATTAGAGTCACACTAAGGTAATATTTATTCCTTCCAAGCTTTCAGTACTTATCTTCTGTTTTTTTTTTTTTGATAATGGTAGTATTCACATCTAATTGTTGCACCTTATGGGTGTCTCACAAGAAGATCTATTAGCACATTTGTTATACCCTTCGAACATGTCAACTAACACAAACAATCCATTTACCATTTTGGGTTACTCTAACCCCAACAGGATCCTGATGTTCCGTCCTTTTCTTAAACTACACATGTTAGCCCCCATAGGGCATAACTGAGATGGGTACGACCAATTGTACATACCTTTATTACTGTTGAATTTAACTCAAAAATCTTATATTCCTCTGCCTGAATTATAAACATTGTTAACCTTCTTTATTGGGTGCCTCGTACTCTTCTTCATCTTACTTCTTTTGCTTGTTGAAACTTGTATTTAAATTCTGAATCTCTCATTGTATTTCATCATTAAGGTGGATAGGTATTCTTGCCTCAAGACTCATTATCAAGAGGCTTACACCTTTTAGTATGTAATTCATGTAATTCATTTCATATAGTCTATAATAATTTATTCATGTAAATTATTATGTAATTCATGTAACTCATTATCTTTTCTGTTTATCTATTTATGTAATTCATTTCATATGGTCTGTAATAATTTGTAAATAAATATTGGGGTAACTAGTGAAAAGGGGTGGGTAGTTACATATTTGTAGGGTAATATGGGTAGAAACCATGCTTATAGGATGTTATATTTGCTATATTTGCCTTACCCTGTTAGAAATCATGCCTATAGGTTTCAAGGGATAGAAATCATGTTTATAGGACTTAAAATCAACTTCACAAGTAGATACCATGCCTATAGGATATGGTCCAGTTCAACTTCTGTTATAACGAGTGTTTACATGTGTTTTCATTTGTTATCATTCCTACAAGTTTCTAACACCACCTCTTAAACAATTAGATGTCATGCCGATAGGAAACAATATTAGAAACTCTGCCTATAGATCTAAAATCAGTTTAGTTTAAATAAGTCAAACCAGTTCTTGATTAGTTCGCTTCGAAGTTGGTTTCATTAACGGTGTTTTCCTGAAATGAGTTCTTTCAAAAGCTATTTTAATTCACTATTAGAAAGCATGCCTATAGGGAATCGAGAGTCAGTTTTAAAATCTTCCCCTGTTTTACTATATAAAACGTAGTTATCATTATTCCGCATGTAGGCAAGCCTATAGGGCGTTTTCAAATCCTGTAACTCTGAAACTATTTCTGCTACTTAATGTTGTCTTGATTCAACATGCTTGAAATCAGTAGGCAAACTGATAGGGCCATTACTTTTGAGTTTATAAAATAAATAAATTGCCTATCTTCTATGTCTTGGTATTCACTTAGACATCATGCCTTAGGATATTGTTTAACAAAAGGCCCTTATCTGTGTTTGAGTCGTGATGCCTATGTGCAATGTTTGTGGAGGTAAACTTGAGCGTCTAATTGCTCCTTTTCTGTCTTATGTGGTAAGGTCCTAATTGTTCTTTCCTTTCGCCTTAGTATTTTCTCCTTTAAAACCTTAGGGGTCTGTCTAGAACTATCTATAGGTAGGGGTCCTACATTTCCTCCAGGACCATTAAGAAGGGACGGGTAACAGCATGCAATAGAGATCGCTGATCAACACGCGCTTTAATGACCACTAAGGGGGTGGGAAGGGTAGATATGGGATATGATGACTACGCGCTAATGTCACGTGTATCCCCTCATTGAGGAGTTTTTACCGGACATTGTGTGGGGTGATCCTATTGGCTAACCAACCTAGGACTCCTCCTTTCCCCAAATTCCTTTTGTTTAAAACATTGTTTTATATATATACAACTTGTTCAAAATCTTTCCCTTATTATTTGAGTTATACAACGTGTTTTACTTGCAAATTATTTGATTCCACTATTTAGTTGTTAATGTACTAATTCGTAAATAGATGTTTTGCCGAGACCCACAGTTGTGGACCAAGAGGGGTGCCTAACACCTTCCCCTCGAGGTCATTTCGAGCCATTACCCTAATTTCTAGTAATGCAAACCAATCCAAGAGTTAATCGCTCTAGGTGCCCTAACGCACCTTAATTCGTTAGGTGACGACTCTTCAAATACCCAATTCCTAAAAGGAAATGAGTAATTGCCCCCATGAATGTCAAAATCCGGACATTCTCCGCGGAGGAAAAAATAGGGCACGACAAGCTCGTGGTAATGCTTCAGTTTAGACAGATATGATTACAAAGTTGGAGTCCGAGCTTTCAAAGGTCAGGGCTGAGATCGTTGATGCCTGGGCTGAAGTTGTAATGAGCCGAACTAAGGTTGACCAGGAGATGTTGATCTATTCAAAGGATGTTGCTGATGCTCAAGCTGAGCTGAGAAGGATCCTCGACCGTGAAGTGAGGATTGAAGAATACGATCATTGCAAATCTCGAAGAAAGACCCTCGAGGAGATCCATGCTAGGGCTTTTATCCTCTCGGAATAGTTGGCACGAGCAAGGGCAGACGAGCGTGATGCCGGTTACTTTTGCACGATACTGAAGAAAGCGAAGAAGAGGCCGACAGGCCATATTCCCCGGGGGGGCATAGATTTTGCCATCTTTATGTAGCATTTTCAAAGCATGTTTGTAGATGGAGATTGCATTTTTCGCATATGTGTATAAAAGAAAAGCTTGCGGCTTTATTTCTTTTGTATTTCTTTATATTTTGAATATGGCCAGGTGAACAGGTCTTTGAGTTGGTAGGAATCCTTAGGGTCGTGATATGGCCCTAGGGCTCATTAGGCTAGCCCGTAGGCTCTTAAGCACTTGGTCGATGCGACATTTTATGTGGGCTGGCGACAATGGCTCTTACGCCTTGGGCCGATGCGGTCTTTTAGTGCGGGCTGGAGATAATGGCTCTTATGCCTTGCTCTTAGGCATGTTTAGTTAACTATTTTGGGTTCGGTCTCCAAATCGGGTTACGACTCGATCTCACTCGACCCTCAAGTTTTGTATTTGTGCGGGCTGGCGATAATGGCTCTTACACCTTGGGCCGATGCGGCCTTTAAGTGTGGGCTGGTGACAATGGATCTTATGCCACCAACTGATGCGACCTTTTATATATGTGGGGTGGCGACAGTGTCTCTTATGCCTTGGGTCTATGCGACCTTTTATGTGGGCTTTATTTTTCCCTCGTTAAGGACTTTTTGAAATAATTTTTGCCTGACTCTTCGATGGTCTAATAAAAAACCTCGATTGTAAGTCATTATATGGTGATGATCGAGCACCTCAGGAGAGTTGGCTAGGAGGCTGAGTGTTTTAAAGCCTATGATTTGGAGCTAACATGGTCGATGCTCTTTTGCCTTTGTCGAGGGTAGCCTATTTAATTGGTTCTTTTCGAAGTAGATTCGAAGTAGTGGAAGGCCTGTGCTTTTGTAGCGACGGTAGGGCATCCCAGAGTCACGATAGTTTGGCTGGTACAGCCTTGTGACCGGATTCATTTGTGTTCGGACGGAGCCTTTATGTTTCGAATGAAGTAGTTTTGGCATCTATATCGAGGGTATGCCTTTTTAGGGGTCTTACAAGTTCAATATATAGCCGAAACATTGAGATCGTCTTTATGCCTTTAGTAAGGTCTTACAAGTTTTACATGCCTTTGAGGTCTTATAGTTTTGGATACTTGGTACAAGTATTGTTCATGCCTTGCTTGAGGTCTTACAGATATTTTGCTTCCTTATGTAGGTCTTACGAGACTGAGTCTGCCCGCTCGCGGTCTTATTTCCTCGGGTTTATTAATGAATGGCGATTGGCGATAGTCCCCAAGTCATCGAGGGTATCTTAGCTTGGAAGTCGTTACTTGTAAACTTTGTATTGCCTCATTGAGGACTTACGATTTCGGAGACCCCGACCCTGAGGTCGTACGTTTTTTGAGATTTTGATGCAAGTCCCCGATTATTTGGGGCACTTTCAGCCTTGGAGACGTTTCATGATTTTTATGTTGCCTCATTAAGGGCTTATGAGCTTGGAGTCCCAACCTGGAGGTCGTTCATATGGTGCATTGTTGATATCAGTCCCCGAGTGTTCGGGACGTTTTCGGCGGAAAAGTCATTTTTTCGGAGGTGCCGAGCTTCTTTTAGAGTGTGAGATTCTTCGATAAAATATATTCTTTAATTATTGGGTACAACTGTACATGTTTTTGCCATCAGGGGCCCGACTATACGGACACGGTTCGTTCGACCATTTGGCCTTGTATATCATTTTCCTATTGGGACCCCATTTGCTGTTTCGTGGCTTTTACGAGCGGTTGGCCTTACAGGGGGATGCCCCTTAGTGTTCGAGGTTGATTGCAAAAGAAGCCTCGAATACTTGTTGAGTCTTCCTTAGGTAGCATGTGGATGTTGCCTCATTAAAACCCTTTTTCAGGATAAAAACTTGGCCAAAGGAAAAGTGTGCAACAGATGCTTTAAAACCTTAAGGTCCTCGAGCTGGGTTAGCGCTTTGACTGTTTTGGTCGGGTGCCTGCATAAGAGTTAGTATGAAATACAAAATGAAAAGGGAGATGGTTATACCTTTGTGTGGGATGTGTCGACGATGTTTTGAGGTACGATATGTCCCAGTTACTCGAGATAATGATGCGGTATGATCTTTTGCTTTGTTTAATTAGGCTTAACTGAAGATGTAGTTTGACTACCCCTCGACTCTTTTGCGAGTGGAGGTATTGGTGTCGGTGTCACGTCGTGCACTGCGATCATTTCCCTCGCCGCGTGTTGTTCCCCGTAGACAGTTTTAATCCCATCCTTTGTCGGGAATTTCATCATTTGGTGGAGGGTGGATTTTACTACTCTCATGCAATGTATCGACGGCCGCCCAAACAAGGCGTTGTACCTCATGTTTCCTTCGACGACATGGAATTTGACGTTTTAGGTTGTGCCGGCCACGTTAACTAGGAGGGTGATTTCTCCTTTCATTGTTTCACTTGCCATGTAGAATCCGTTGAGAACTCGAGTGGCGGGCGCAATTTGGTCAAGTAGTCTGAGCTACTCTACTACCCTTGACCTGATAGTGTTGGCCGAGCTACCTGGATCCACGAGTACACGTTTGATTTGAAAAGAGTTTACAAGGAAAGATATTACCAGTGCATCATTGTGGGGTTTAGACAAGGTCTCGATGTCCTCTTAGTTGAATGTGAGGGCATCCTCGGGCATACCCTCGGGTTCGTTTTTCTCTGGTGATGGAAATTTTTTTCTTTCTCATCACGGGTTCCTGCAGGGCATCGATGCCTCCCAAGATCATGTGGATGACATGTTGTGGCTCATTTGTTTCGTTCTTCTTGGCCGCCTCTCTTTCTCGGAACTGATTTTTGGCTTGGTCGCTGAGGAATTTCCGGAGGTGACCTTTGTTAAGTAGTCGAGTTACCTTTTCTCAAAGTTGGTGGCAATCCTCAGTCCTGTGGCCGTGTATGTTGTGAAACTAGCACACTAAGTTATGATTCCTTTATGAAGGATCTGATTGTACAGGCCTGGGCCACCTGGCGTCTCTGATTTTACTAACGGCGAACACGATGTCCGATACATCGACGTTGAAGTTGTATTCTAATAGGTGGGGTAGCTCTGTTGGCTCTGTGTTCCTAACGAATCTGGCTCTATTGATGAGTCCCTGAGGGTTCTATCCTCGGTCTATCCTTCGATCAATGCAAGGTGGGTTAAGCCTCGGGGCGTTCCTTCTGTCTTCGGTGTGTGGATGATATCTTTCTTTGTTTGACTTCGGTTCCTTCACCGGAAGCCTTCTTGGGTATACTAAGCCCGAGGGGGCTCCTAGCTGGTCTTCTTCAGCCCTGATCTTCGACTAGTATCGGTTGTGGACGTCCGACCAGGTCACAGTGGGATACTCGACCAAATTCTGTTTCAACTACTTTGAAGCCATCGAGCTTCCTTCATTCAGACCTTGAGTGATGGACTACATTGCCTAGTCATCAGAGACCGGTGGTAGTTCCATTCGTTACATTTGGAAGCGAGATACGAACTCTCGCAGCATTTAGTTTCCCTCTACTTGATCTTGAACACGTCATATTTCCTTGTTGCTACTTTGATGGGATTGACATGTGCCTTTATGAAGGAGTCTTCCAGCATGGCAAATGAGTCTATAGAATTAGGAGCTAGGTTGTGATACCACATCATGGCCCCCTTCGAGAATATTTCCCCGAACTTCTTTAGTAGGACAGACTCGATCTTGTCATCCTTTATGTCGTTGCCCTTCACTGTGCAAGTGTAAGCAGTAACGTGCTCATTGGGGTCTGAGGTTCCGTTGCATTTTGGGAGGTCTGGCATTCTAAACCTTTTTTGGATGGGTATTGTAGCCGCTTCCTCTTGGAACGGCCTTTGTATGAACTTTTTCAAATCCACACCTTTCAGGACCGGGGGTGCGCCTAGAATTTGGTTGACCCTGGAGTTGTAGTGTTTGACCTTTTTGTCGTTGGCTTCTATAATTTTCTCTCTCAATTCGATCCTCCTGGTGAGTTCCTCGAGCATTTTAGGATGACAGGGTCGACTATCGACCTGTTATTGCTCGATCTCTCTTGTACTTGTTCTACTGGTGGAGCTGTCCCTAGTACTACTGTGCTAGGAGTCTTCTGGTGACTTTGCAGCTGAGCAATAGTCAGTTGTTGTGCCTGCAACATTTCAAAAATAACATGAAGGATAACCTCATGTTCTTCCTTGGTTGGGATTTTCTGTGCTTCTTGTGGATCCCTTGGCGCACGCTCATATCAGTGTGGGAGCTTATGTCGATGCGTTGGGCGTCGCGTGATACCACGTCCACGAGGATTGGTTCTGGCGCATTCCCAGGGTTTTGTGGTGGCACACTAACACCTGGAATACCCATACCGTTTTTTCCGTGGTCCTCAAGATTGTTGTTTTCACCTCCATTCACCGAGTTAGACATTTTGACCTGAAATTGAAGACCTTGTACAAGAAAAAGCATGAAAGATAACTTGCGTTGTGTAGCTAAACCAACAAGAAAATAATCACTATTATTTTTAGTCCCACGGTGGGTGCCGAACTATTTACCATGAAAATGGTAATAACAATTAAATTTGATTATGGGACTCTAAAAATACGTGATATATTTTTATGCTAGTTCTTAAGAAGTTGATGCTATGTATGTGAGACTTAGAAAATAAATGAGGGTTAGGAATAAGGTGATAATCAAACTGATAGTTTGACAGTCGGGGCTTTGAGCTTGTCGATTTGGAGGCCTCGAGGTCGATTCTAGAGCTCGGTTGGGAGCTATCGAGGGGGTCGAGGTATGGCTAACAGTTATACTAAAATCAACAAAGGCTCTTTATGGCCAATGATAAACAATAAATTATGAAAAATAATGAAGATAATAAATGAAAGCAATAATATCTAGAGAATATTTTTAGAGCGAAAAGAGAATGTTCTTGTGTATTTCGTGTGGAGCAACTGAAGCAATAGAGGTTTACAAAATGACAAAGATCTCGTTTATATAGGAGGGGAATCCCAATATAGCACAAAATACATTAATGACAAAGAGGCAGAGATGGGACAGCTAGATGACACCCTGATTAAGGGTTAGGGTAGTCTACTAGGCTTTGTCAGTCCTAGCCATGTGCCTTGGGAACTCCCCATTTCCACCGTGTCCACGGTCAATGTTGTCCCAAGATCGGGCGTCGACGAATTCGAGGGAGGAAACTAGATCATAGCCTTGTAGTCTTGAGACTTCGAGATGGTCTTCTGAGGTGCCTCGATGACGCAAAATTGGACCCTCCGATTTCACCGTATACAATGAGAAATGGTTTAAAGTCAATTGACTTGACAACTGAAGCAAAAATATGGCTCTACATCCTCTGCAACAGGGTGTCACCTTGTTGAAATGTCTCAGATGTCTCCTACACTAGGCCTTGATCATTGCATGCATCCTGGATGGCATTCCTGTAAATGTCAGTTATTTTATCCTATGGGAGCTGAGAGAGTATGTTTACCGTAAAAATGGTAATAACAATTAAATTTGATTTAGCGGATCTAAAAATACGTAATCTATTTTTATGCTAGTTGTTAGGCACTTGATGCTATGTAAAATACTAAGAAATAAAATAAGAACTTCAGAGCAAGGTGTTTGTCAAACCGAACTGCTGTCAATCGGGGCCTCGAGCTTGCCTATTCGAGGGCCTCAGGGTCGAGTCTGAAGCTCGACTAGGAGCTATCGAAGTCGGTCGACACTAACAGTTATAAATAAACCAAAGACGAATTTTTATGGCCAATAATAAGCAATGAATGATGAACTTTTTGTAGAACACAATAAATACAAATAATAAATGAGATAACGAGATAAAGAGAAAGTGTTAGAGAGCAGAGAAAATGTTCTACTATATTTAATATGGAGCAACAGAACACTACAAAATGACAAGGATCCCCTCTATATAGGAGGGAAAATCCCAACATAGTACAAATACATTAATTACAAAGATATCGGCTATTACAACCATTTAATGCATTGATTCGTTTTTCCGACTAGACCACTAGACCTAGCTAGGTATATGTATGTGCCTTGGGAACTTCACCCTGATCCACCGAGACCGTTAATTCCATTGTCTCGAGGCCAGTCATTATTCATACTGTCTCGAAGTGAAACTATCGAGAATTCTTGGAGTCGATTACTGGAAACCCTCGAAATGCCATGAAATCGAGCCATCGATTTCCACTGTATATAGATATCCCCGCATTTACTGGAACAAAGTCATAGGAAACGATCATGATACCCCACTCCGTAAGCATCATCTCTACGATGTCAGTCCCTCAGAGCATTAAATGTCATCCTTCAAAAAGATGCGCAAGGGTCGCCGTTAAACATGACTATCGAGAATTCCACAAAACGCTATTTCTTCATCCTTTCCATTGCCCACGCAGTTCCTATAAAGGCATCAATCGTTTGATAATCCATACTTTCACAATATCTTCAAATTTCCAGGGCTAAATCCATTCCCTTTCACGCTCTTTCTTCCTCCAATCTTGATCCATTGCCTACTTTCTCAGAAAAGTTTTGCCACTATCATGGCTAGAACTTCCAAGACAGCTCCTCGGACTGATGAGACTGCCTCTTCATCCCGAGCATCCAAAAGAAAGACCAAAGTGATACCCACCATCGAACAATATACTCCCATTGGGTTTGACAAGATGAATGATTTTTCCGTCGACAAACCTTCATCTACACTGGGCCGGTGCGAACACGTGTCCCGGTATATTAGCATAGTGGCCAATGTGAAGAAAGTGAAGAAAGACTACCACCGGGGAAAGGCAGTGCTGGTTGAGATACCCCGTTCCGATGAGAGCATAACAGATCATAAAGATGGTTTCCTTTATATATATACTTACCCGTTCACTCTGAGTCTTGTCGATTCCTCTAACCCTTCTTCCTCAAAGATAGATTCGATTATTCTTGATTTCTGCGACAAGTACCAAGTGACACTTGGTCAAATCTATGTGTCTTTCTAGAAGATAGTCGACATACTCTGCCACTTCTCCGATGGGGTCGAGGGCGAGACCTTTGCCCTCGACCATTTGATCAGATTGTATAGACCTCGATTTTATCAAGGTTTGATTAAGATTCATCACCGGTCCAAAAAATCATTTTTCTCGAGCACCGATGAGGTCAAGGATCGAGGGTGGATGAGTAGGTTCATCCGTGTGAGGACCTCAGACATCATCCCGCCCAGGAGGATGCCATTCCCCGAGAAGTGTAATACATATCGTAAGTACTTTTCCTTCGAACATGCTTTGTGGCCTTCTTACCACTCTTCCGAAAAATGATTTCCCCTTGTCTTTTGCAGCTACCGCTTGATACCCTGAAGTGGTTCAGGATCTATCGGGATGGATCAAGCGGTTGGATACTTCGTTCCCGTGTCTTGTTCGGTCTTGGCCCGACCTGGCTAAAACGTGGTGGGTGGCCAAACCATGGAAGGATCCCTCTTGCCGTTTTCACTATGCTTTTGCATTTCTTTCCCATATCCTTTATGCTGAGATACTTTGGTCACTATGCTTGCCTAGGCCTTGGCGACAGAGTGCAGATGAGACCGCCTCCTGATGGTGAGGAAGGGGCCCCGAAGCCTAAAAAAGGCTAGAAGAGGAAGAAAAGTTCGGCCGCTGAGTCCCCGATGGCGAAGAAAGCTAAACCCAGTAGATCTCGGGCCAATGCCGAGGTCTTGTCTTCCGCCTCTGGAGTGGGCTCTGGTGATTAGGACAATTATGGAGACAATTCCCCTTTGGTACAAAGGATAAATTCGGGCATAGGAGCTCCCCAAATGTCCGAGTCGAAGGGTGCTGAGTTGGGGTCGGCTGAATTGGCTTGATCCCGTGCCTCAGAGGGCCTCAAAGAGGGTGTAGGCGCGGCCCCCAAGCCTTTGTCTAGTCGTGGTGCAACTTCCGCCAGGGAGGCTGTTGCTGAAGGTTTTAGAGGGTCTGGGCCGAAGCTTTTCGGGGGTAGGAGTTGCCCCTTGGCGACATCAATTCCCCAGGTGGCCTTAATTTAGGCCCTCAGTTCTTCTCTTGGTAGTTAAGGGATGCTCAGGATCCGAATGCTGCCGATGCAAGGGTTCCTCTCAAGGCGGAGGAGCGCTTTGCAACATTCTAGATGATATTGACGATGTTAGCGAGGACATTGATCTTGACGCCTCCAGTGCCATCAAGGCAGCGGAGAGGTTCCAGTGGAAGGTGATAGCTATTTATATTTATTTCTTTAGTTTTCAAGCATTATTCCTTGCTAGTCTAACTCTTCTGTTTTGTCGTTGTCTAAGGAAATGTATGACCATGCCCTCTCTAGGCTCCGAGAGGAGCTTTCATACTGTGAAAAGGAGCTCGAGAAGCTTACCTCGAGACTGCGGGAGTTGGAGGCCTCTTGTGCACGAAAGGAGAAGGAGCTGGGCAAACTTCGGATGAATTTGGAGGGAGTTCTTGGAGAATATGCTGGCCTTGTGGAGCAGGTAATTCTTTACTTGTAAACCCATTAATTATTCCCATAATTCAAGGTTAGTTGACTTACCTTTTCTTTTGTATATCGGACAGAAGAATGCGGAGGTCCTCGAGCTGAGGAAGCGAAACGAGGCAGTGACCTAGGAATTAACATCAACTCATGGTCTTCTCTAAAATGCTCGGAAGGAGATTGTTGTGCTATTTGTGGCCAAGTCCGAGGTTGAAGGGAAAGTTGCCACTTACCTGAAGGATACCGCTACTGTGAATCAAATAGCCCAAAATATATCGGAGAAAGCCGAGCAAAAACTGATTCGGGTTGTCGCTCATGCTAGTGCAAAGGCGAGGAGGCAAGCCTTAGAGGAAGCCAGTGCCAAAGGTGTCAATCTCTCAACTGAGATCGAGAAGGCTTGAGAATCGGAGGAAATCTGGGAGTTCTTAGTTGCTTTAGATGAAGGTTGCAGTGATGGTTCGAAAGGTAGTGGTGGTAATGAATAGGCATGCGTCGTCTTTGCTTTTCTTCTTTCTTTTTGTGTATGTACTTCTATGAAAACGAGTCTTATAAAGACGCCCCATGTAAATATATTTTTTTGGCAATGCAAGAGAATCCTTCTGCTTCATGTTTTTTCATTTTTTATATTCCGTCGTTCTTGCGGAGTTAGCCTTCGAATTTTGATTTATCTGTTTAGAGCTCGTGCTCAGAGTAGTTGGGCTCCCAATATTGGATTCTTTCTCGAAATTAGGTCGACAACTCCTTTAGGGTCGATGTGCATAATAGCAGAAAAACCTTTAAGGTCTTGATACCTCCAAAACTTCGCGTGACAGCAACGTTCATGTGACCTGATAGTGGGACCCCCGGGGTGGTCCTGCCTGTACATTTCCCGAAAAATGAGATGTTGTCATGGCCAGAATTAATTGGTCTTCTGGGTAGGTAAGCAGTCGTTTCCTGCCTTTATATATTAACTCGCTTATTTCTCAAATGGAGATCCTGCTATTTAGAGTAACTATTTCTTCCATAGAACTTTGTTCTTTGTGCTAGTTCTCTCACCGTTTTGATTTAAAGCCTTTGCCCAAACCTTCATTCTCCTCTTCCTGTTTTACTGGAGCCATGGATGCTACATTGACATCCACCTATCAAGGAGAGGGGGTTTTCGCCTCTGTTCCATGTCCAGTCGGTGGTGTACCGCCGGTACCCGGTGGGCGAGCCTCAAGGTGCTTTGTCTCGAGGAGAGACTTTACATTGGAGAGACCTCCCAATGTTCAAGGGCATAGGGAGCATGTACCGAGACTCAGCTCCTCAATAAGGGAGGAACACCTCGAGATGATTAGAAAAGATTGTGTATGGGGAGAAGGAATCATACTACAAATATCTTCCCCGGAGGAGAATATCATGGTCCATATCGAGCGGTTTTTGAGCGTGTATGTATAAAGAAGAAACATTGCGGTTTTGTTTCTCCTACATTTTTTTTTGCCATTATTTTAGCCAGACAAACTGGTCGTCGAACTGAGGGGAATCTTAGATTCATGGTATGGCCTTGAAGCTTATTGGGCTGGCCCGTAGGATCTTACGTGCTTTTTCTCTTAGGCATATTTAGGCCAATTATTTTTGGCTCAGTCCCTGAGCCGGGCATCGACCCGAGCTTATTTGACCCTCAAGTTGTCAAATTTTAGGCTGGCGATAGTGGCAGTTACGCTTTTGGTCGATGCGACCTTTTAGTGTATGTGGGCTGGCGACAATAGCTCTTACGATTTTGCCCTTAGGCATATTTAGTTAACTATTTTGGGTTCGGTCTCCGAATCGGGTTATGACTCGAGCTCATTTGACCCATAAGTTTTTGAATTGCAAGCTGGCCCTTAGGCTCTTACGTGTTGGGTCTGTACAACCTTTTATATATGGGGGTTGGCAACAATGGATCTTACGCCTTGGGTCTATGCGACCTTTTATGTAGGATTTCTTTTTCCCTCAATAAGGATATTTTGAAATAGTGTTTACCTGACTCTTCGACGGTTTAATAAAAAACCTTGATTTTGAGTCGTTATATGGCGATGATTGAGCACCTCAAGGGGTTTGGCTCGGAGGCTGAGTATCTTGAAGCCAATGTATAGGAGTTGACATGGTCGTAGCTCTTTTGCCTATATCGATGGTATCCTGTTTAAGCAGTTCATTCCGAAGTATATTCGAAGTAGTTGAAGGCCTGCGATTTATAGCGACGGTCGGGCATCCCCGAGTCGCGTTAGTTTGGCTAGTACAACTTTGTGACCGAAGTCATTTATGCTAGGACAGAGCATTTATTTCCCTAGTGAAGTAGTTTCGGCATCTATATCAAGGGTATGCATTTTTAGGGGTCTTACAAGTTCGATATATAACAAAAACATTGAGATCAAGTTTATGCATTTAGTAAGGTCTTACAAGTTTTACATGCCTTTGAGGTCTTACAGTCTTACATGCCTTTGAGGTTTTTCAATTTTGGATACTTGGTACAAGTATTGTTCATGCCTTGCTTGAGGTCTTTCAGATATTGTTGTTTCCTTATGTAGGTCTTACGGGACCGAGGCTGCCCGCATGTGGCCTTACAACCTCGGGTTTTGATAAGTCTATGGAGGTGGTGGTGATGGCAGCCCTTGAGTCGTCGAGGGTTTCTTGACTCGGGAGCCATTACTTGTAACCTTGGTATTGTCTCATTGAGGGCTTATGGTTTCAGAATTTTTGACCCGGAGGTCATGTCGTATTGAGTTTTTGATGCTAGTCCCTGAGTGTTCTGGTCGTCTTTTGGATTTGGAGCCATTTTGTGATCTTGTTGTTGCCTCATTGAGGTCTTACGAGCTCGAAGCTCCGACCTGGGGGTTGCATTGTTGCGAGTTGTTTACGCCAGTTCCCGAGTGTTCGGGGCACCTTTTGGCTTTGGGACCATTTTTTATAAAAATGTTGGGCTTCCTTGAAATGCAAAATGCTTTTGGAAAGTATTCTTTGATTACTTGGTACAAGTATATATGTTTTTGCTATTGCGGGCTCGGTTGTTCGATGCAGACACGGTTTTTTCTACTGTTTGGCCCGGTACATTACTCTCCTATTGAGCCTCTGTTTGGCGTACCTTTGCTTCTTCGAGTAGGTGACCTTCTAGGTGGATGTCCCTTGGTATTTGAGGTTGATTGCAAAATAAGCCTTGAATACTTGTTGGACCTTCCTTAGGTAGCATGTAGATGTTGCCTCGTTAAAAACCTTGCCAGTGAAACCCTTTTCGGGATAAAATTTGGTCTAAGGAAAAGAGTGCAACGGATGCTTTAAAGCCTTAAGGTCTTCGATCTGGGTTAGCGCTTCTGTTGTCTCATTCGAGCACCTACATAATGGTAGGTACGAGATGTAACTTAAAAAGGGAGATGGTTTTACCTTAGTGGCGATAACGCTTGAACCTCGGTAGGCCTCCAGCTATCTGCTCGAAGGGCGCGACATGGCCCTTTATTTGGTCTTTTGGAAATAGCCAAGAATATGCCTTGGGAACGCCGTGCTGAATTCGTTGAGGGTTCAAGGGGCGGGCATAGTTTGTTCGAGCAGTCCAAGCTACTTTGTTGCCTTTAACCTGATAATATTAGACGAGCTACCTGGACACACAAACATAGGTTTAATTTGAAATGTATCCATAATAAAAGAAGTTACCAGTGCGTCGTTACGGGGCTGAGATAGAGCGTCGAGTTTGCCTCTTCCCGGTGAGGTACATTTTTGCTCTCCTGATTGTGGGTTTCTGTAGGGCACCGACAGCTTAAAAGATCATATGGGTGATATGTTGCGGCTCATTTGCTTCATTCTTTTTGGTCGCCTCTATTTACTGGGACTGATTTTTGGCTTAATCGCTGAGGAATTCTCGGAGGTGACCTTTCGAGTAATCGAGGTACCTCTTCCCAGAGATATCGACAATCTTTAGTCTTGTGACCATGTGTGTTGTGAAATTCACACACTAAGTAATGGTTCCTTTGTGAAGGATCTGATTGTACGGGCCTTGGCCATATGGTATCTCTGATTTTAATGATGGCGAACAGTATGTCTGATACATCGACGTTGAAGTTGTATTCTGACAAGCGAGGTGCCTCCGTCGGGCCTATGTAGCTATCGAAGCTAGCTCTGTTGATGAGTCCCTGAGGATTCTGGCCTCGGTCCATCCTTCAATCGTTGCGGGGTATGTTGCGCCTTGGGGCATTCTCTCTTGTCTTTGGGGTATGGCTGGTACCTTTCTTTGCTTGATTTTGGCTGATTTGCCGGTAGCCTGTTTGGGTATACTGAACCCGAAGGGGCTCCTAGTTGGCCGTCCTCAACCCTGATTTTTGATTGATATCGGTTGTGAACATCCGACAAGGTCACAGCGAGATATTCGACTAAATTCTGCTTTAGCTGCTTTGAAACAACCGAGCTTCGTTCTTTCAGACCTTGAGTGAAGGCCTGTACCGCCCAGTCGAGGGAGACTAGTGGCAATTCCATTCGTTCCATTTGGAATCGAGATATGAACTCTCACAGCATCTCGTTGTCCCTTTGTTTTATCTTGAAGACGTCAGATTTCCTCGTTGCTACTTTGATTGCACCAACATGTGGCTTTATGAAAGAATCTGCCAGCATGGCAAATGGGTCTATGGAATTAGGAGCTAGGTTGTGATACCACATCATGGCCCCTTTCGAGAGTGTTTCCCCGAACTTTTTTAACAAGACAGACTCGATCTCGTCGTCCTTGAGATCGTTGCCCTTCACTGCGCAAGTGTAAGAAGTAACGTGCTCATTTGGAATGTGTTTTGGAGCCGCTTCTTCTAGGAACGGCTTTTGTATGAACTTTTTCAAGTCCACAACTTTCAGGACTGGGGGTGCGCCCGAAATTTGGTCGACACTGGAGGTGTAGGTCTCGGCCTTTTTGTCGTTGTCTTCTACCTTCTTCTCGCCCGATTCAATCCTCTCTATGAGTTCCTCGAGCATCTTTACGATGGTGGGGTCGGCTGCCGACCCATTGTTTCTTGACCTCTGTGGTACTTGCTCGACCAGGGGAGCCATCCCCGGAGAAACCGTGCAGGGTGTTTTCTGGTGACTTTGTAGCTGAGCAATCGCTAGCTGTTGTGCCTACAACATTTCAAAAATAACTTGAAGGCTAACCTCCCGTTCTTCCCTAGCCGGGGTTTCCTGAGCTTCTTGTCGGTCTTCTTGGAGCAAGCTTATGTTAGTGTGGGAGCTTACATCAACGTGTTGAGCATCGCATGAGACCGCATCCACGAGAATCTGTTCTGGTACGTTCTCAGGGTTTCGTGGTGGGACACCAGCACTTGGAACATCTACCCCATTTTTTCTGTGGTTCTCAAGATTGTTGTTCACCGAGTCAGACATTTTGATCTGAAATCAAAGATCTTGGGCAAGAAAAAGCGTGAAAGATAACTTGTGTTGTGTAGCTAAACCAGCAAGAAAATAATCACTAGTATTTTTAGCTCTACGGTGGGCACCAAACTATTTACCGTGAAAATGGGAATAACAATTAAATTTGATTTAGTAGTTCTAAAAATACGTAATCTATTTTTATACTAGTTGTTAGGCAGTTGATGCTATGTAAAAGACTACGAAACGAAATAAGAACTTGAGAGCGAGGTGTTAGTCAAACCGAATTGCTGTCAATCGGGGCCTCGAGCTTGCCTATTCGAGGGCTTCGGGGTCGAATTTGAAGCTCGTCAAGGAACTATCGAAGGGGGTTGATGGTGACACTAACAATTATAAATAAATCATAAACGACTCTTTATGGCTAGTAATAAGCAATTAATGATGAACTTTTATTAGAACGAAATAAATGAGATAATGAGATCAATAGAAAGTATTAGAGAGCAGAGAGAATGTTCTAGTATATTTGGTATGGAGCAACAGAACACTACAAAATGACAAGGATCCCCTCTATAGAGGAGGGGAAATCCCAACATAGTACAAATACATTAATTACAAAGATATGGGCTGGTACAACCATTTAATGCATTGATTAACTTTTTTGACTAGACCACTAGACCTAGCCAGCTATATGTATGTGCCTTAGGAACTTCACCCTGATCCGCCGAGATCGTTAATTCCATTGCCTCGAGGCCATTCATTACTCATACTGTCTCGAAGTGGAACTGTCGAGAATTCTCGGAGTCGAATACTGGAAACCCTCGAGATGCCATGAAATCGAGTTGTCGATTTCCACCCCATATAGAGTATTTGTTGGACAATGATGCAAGGTTGATGTTCCCCTCACTGATCACACAGTTATGCATGAGGGCATAGGTTGAGGTGTGTAGCACCGTTTGTTGGTTTCCAGCTGATAAACCTTTTCATCTACTGAGAGTAACAGGTGAGGGTAGTGCGGTAAAAATCAAGAAAAGAAAAGTAACCACTACTGCTCCTGGTCCAGAGCCATCCTCACATGAAAATTCACCTGAGGGACCATTTGTGGTGCTGAACTCCCAGCTGACATCCATCCAGGAGTTAGTGTCACAGCTCCCTAGTGGGCCCTCATCCTCCCAGCCTAGGCCCGAGTACTTCTCCAGGGAAGACATGAAGAGTAACTTAGATGCACAGAAAAGTCCGGCAGAGTCAGGAGAAGATAGTAGCATTAGTTGGCAGACTCAAGACAACCTACGACAACTTGGCCAAGGCATATGCAGATCTCCAGCTAGACTTCCAGAAGGAGAAGGTGAAGAAAAAGAAGAAGAGCAAATTCATGATCAATATGTGGAGAGGCATAAATGCCATCTTCAAATGGGGGAAGCTGGGCAGAAAGATACCAGTGGAGGCTAAAGATGGTAGCGAGGAGTACTCCTTCATGTCAGACGCTGCTAGTGATGATGATGATGATGAGGCTGTGAGTTCCATACAGTAGTGACCAGCCTTCATCCCACAGTCTGCTAGTCTGATGCAGACCTCAGGGAGACCCTCAAACTATTTGTGTTTTATTTTTGATATTGTGCAGTGAGGACACTGCAATGTTGTTAGTTGGGGGTGGCGTACATTTTGTCTATAGTTTGCTACTTTGACTTGTGCCTTACCGGGCGTATTCTGTTGTATGGCTATTTTGTGCCCTTTCCGGGCGTATTCTCCTTGTTTTGATATTGTGTAATCATGCGCGCTTGCCGAGCGTAGTGTGAGTAGCTATGTATGTACAGATTATTCACTTTTGTTGTCCTAGTTTAATTTTTCTTTCTTCCTTTAATATTAGTTGTTGTTGTTAATTATATTGTTTTGGTACTTTTCATTATTTTTTTTCTTTTGTAGTATTTCCTTAGGTTTTCTTTATGCTACGGTTCTTTCCTGACAAACATTTTTGTGTTGAACCGAGTGACTTCGCCCTATGATAGATGGCATGACGACTTTCTTAATGGAATTAGTCTTGTTTTGTTATGTGGAGACTTTTGGATTATTTGGTATTAATAGAATTAGTCTCTTGCATGTAAAACGTGAATTAAGAATACCCCACCGAATTTTGATTTTTAATTGAAAAAGTAAATGCATGGGAAGGAATAATTTCTATGATAATATTTTGGCTCTTTTAGTGACTCTTTGCCCACTAGTTGGCATGATATTGCTCTAAATGCTTTAATAATAAAAATAGTGAAATAAAATAATCTTGACTAGTTTATGTGCCATGTGTGTTAGTTCTTGTTAGAAATAATTCTTGTGTTGACTTATATCATACAGAACTTGCCCGGTTGGTCTTTCAATGTTAATGTTAGTTATGTTTGGTTGGAGGGATGACCTTAGGCGTTCTTTGTGATTTTTGAAAAACCTCTTTTGCCTTTCAAGCCTACCATTGCATAAATATTATCTCTAGCTTAAACTATTTGAGCCTTCAACTTTTTCTTTAGCCACCTCATTACAAAATTTTACCCTTTCATCTTTTGAACCCGTCCCTCCTTGAATACTGAGAATGAGGGTAAAAGCCTAAGTTGGGGGTGTTGGTGTCAAAGTGAACATTGGTAAGATTGTACATTGAGGTGTGATTACTCAAGCCCCAAAAAGAAGTAGTTATATAAAAAACAAATATGTGTATATAAATATGGAGCCTTGAGAAAAGTAAAAAGGAACTTCAAGGTGGTTTTCTGTGGTAACTAGATGCCAATAAAGGCTGTGTGGTTTAAAAAGAAGCAAAATGCAAAAAGAAAGACAAATGTGAGCAGTGTTCAAGGAGAGTGTATTCACTTGTATCCTAAATGCTTATCCTACACTTTCCTAAACCTACATTACAAGCTTAAAAAGTCCTTATGGGATATCCAACCGACTGTTCTTGAATAGACAGCGAATTAAAATAACGGCAAGCTTATGACATGATATTTTGTAACGCTTGAAATTCTTTGTTGAGAGTGAGCGTTCTTGTGCATTTGTCCCTTGTGTTGTTCTTGTAAATATGGTGATTTTGGGACTTTCTTTCTTGTGAGGGCACATGAAATAGGATGGATTGGTAACATTGTTGTATCCGGAAATGAGTAAATAGAGCATATATAGTAGACTAGTGCTTTTAAGTCACTTCTTGAGGCTTTTTTGTTGTCAATTGATTACTTTAAAAATCCTTTGCATTTCTTGAAAGTGTTTTTAAATGAGGGAGTTATTTGGTTAAGATTCGCGTGCTTGAACCTAATTATTAGTATCAACCAAATCCATAAGTATGGATCTTAATTGGAGAATGTTATTTGTAAATAATAGCAATACTATTTGTGCTTTAAATGGTAAAGCCTCATTGAAGCGTTTGTTTTGATTTGCTTGAGGACAAGCACAAGCTTTAAGTTAGGGGTGTTGATGAGTGGTGATTTTACCACTCATTCTAGTCTTTCTTTATTTTTTATGTCCTTTAACTATAATATGAGGTCGTTTTATAGTGTGTATTATTAGATTTCCTGGTAAATGATGCCATGAAGTGGTTTAAATTCAATTGGAGTGAAATTGATCAAAAAAAGGTGAAAACCATACAAAACTCCTTTGTGATTCTGCATCTGCAGAAGATTGGTCGCAGAAGCGACTCCGCTTCTGCATGAATAGGCCCCCATCTGCGAAGATGAGTGACTTTGCAAGAAACCGCATCTGCGGTTAGATTACCTGTTCTGCGGTTGCATATCTCCGCTTGGTAAACCGCATCTGTGGTGCTAGAACTTTATTTGATTTTTAGCTTTTGCGATAGGATGTACGCTTATGTAGAGCCGCACCTGCGAGAAATTTTCCACAGGTGCAGTCAACGGGCATCAAAACTTGACTGGATTGACATTTCACATTTTCTCAATTTCAAACCAACAAATACATGACCAAACCTATTGGGAACACATTTTTTGGCTTATTTTCAGTCTCAAACACTAGAGAAGAACAAGTTTTGGAAGCTAGGGTTTGCACACACACTTGGGTTTTGAAGATTTGAATCTTGTGGTTAAGATTTTCTTACTCATTTGTACTCATTCTTCATTTCCTTGCTTTGTATTGTATATCTAAGTGTATAATATTTTATCCAACACTTGAATCTTGTTATGGAAATATTCATAATTAAAGTGTGGATTAAATATCTTGTTGTGCTTATGTATTGAATGATTTTTATTTTTTATGAAGTGAGTTATTGTTTCTTTAATTATTTTTGTTCTTTTATGTTTCCAACAGTATTAGCTAACCCTAGGACTAGCCCATTAACTCAGAATTAATTTTGGGAAAGATTATTTGGGGTTGGGAAAGATTAATTGAGGCTTTAACCCTCATTTTATATATTCTACCAGGGATAGGATTGAACTATTTGTAGCTATAAATGGGTGTGCTTAATATCTTAATTGTTTTAGGGATAAATCAATTAGGAAGTCTTATTAGTCTTTGGAAGAAGCTATTATTACCCGAGGCTAATTAACATAAGCTCGCTTATCATTGTAAAATCGTGAAATACATTAGATCGTTATTTGAGTGTAATTTCCAATGCATCCATACTTCTATACATTGATCATTTTACTTGCTTTATAGGTTAGTTTACATTTCCGCATTTAGGTATACATATTTTCTAAAAATAATTCTAAGTATTTGGCATTGTATAACAAGTGATAATTCTCTTACATTCCTAATCGCCTATATATTGTTCTCTATGGGATTTGATCCCGACTCATAATTGTGTATATTATATTGCATGCGACCATTTACATTTACTTTTTAGTAGTGAAGTTGGACATCATCACTGGACCCGACCCGCACCTGGCTGCCCTAGATCCATCAGCACTATCTGCATAGGTTGCACCAGTTGGACAGTCTAAGGAGCCAGGCCTTGCTGCCGACACTGCTGAGGTAGTTCGTGCGATGTTCACCACTCCCCCCACGCCTGATTTGATGATGATAAGATACAGTTGGCTGACCCTACGGGAGATAATATTGTTGGGGACACTGAGATGTCCAAGGATCCTTAGAGAGTTTTTTCACCCTCTTTTCATTCACTCTTAATTATTTACGCATTGGGGCAATATTTAATTTTATTCGGGGGGGGGGGAGGAGTTTATTTGATACATTGACACATTTTGGATACATTTGGATTGTAATAATTTAATGATTCAATTCTTTTTCTTATTGGTAGTTATCTATGTTTAGTATTTATTGTTCATTAGATTCTTTATTTTTCCACTTTAGTTATTGTTTTGTTAGTAGCTTCTTTTTATGCTTTCGTAGATAATAAGCCTTTGGTTTTCTTAATGCCACAGTTCTTTCCAAACTTAGTTTTTCTGTGAATAGGGTGACTTGTCCCAACGATAGATGGTGTGACAACCTTCTTAAAGGAATGAGTATGTTTTTGTGTTTAGGTAATAATAATAGTAGTAGTAATGAATAAAATGCCCAATCATGTCTTTCCCGAAAAAGGGTTATTCATGTTTCAGTTAGTACCCCCACATTTAACTACGTGCTTATTGTTTGAAACAAGGTTTCTGAAAGAACATAGCTCTAGTTAGTGACTTTGAGACTCTTGAGTTGACTTTGGTAATCATCGAGTAAATGGGACCATAGTAATCTTTAACTTTATTGTGGTCATTGTTCGGCTCTCGACTCTATCTTCTTTTACGGTCTAGTTGCGTGAGGGGTGAGGTGATTTGTGGCTAGTCTAAGTATCTGTGTGAATGGTCTAGAACTTGCCCCGAATATTCTTCAAGGAGAAATCCTAAGTTTTGTTTGGTTTGAGAAAAGATTGTAGGCTTTCCTTTACCTTCTTGAGCTTTCTATTGCTAACCAATGTCGTTATCCCTAGTCAACGCCCTTTGAGCCTCTATCCTTTCTCATTTTATAACCAAGTTATAAGCTTTTACCCGTTTTGACGTGATCGTCTCTTGACACCCGGACTTTCCTTAATACTCTTGTGAAATAAGTGGCTTAAAGCATAAGTTTGGGGGAAAGATGAGGAATTTGAAAGAGGTGTCAAGGCACAAAAAGAGAAAAGAAATGATCTCTATGAAAAGAGAAGGCAAGAAAAGAAAGAGAACAAAAATAAAATTGCAAAAAAGAGAATAAGTGGAAGGGTTGATGGATTCAAAAAGACGTAATGATCCCTAACATGAGCATCAAGGGAGAAAAAGAATGAAATGAACAAGAAAGAGTGATGTCAAGTCTCTCTAGTCCGCAATAAAAAAAAGAGAGTGCCTCTAAGGATTGGTAATTGTGAGCCGAGAAATACAAATGTAGAGTGCTTAAGGAAAGGTGTAACCACTTACCCATAAGGTATCCTACCCTAATCCAAAAGCCTTCATTACAACCTGAAAGAAGTCCTACTTGATTTCTAACGGAGCGAGATTATATTAATGGCAGTCTACATGAGAGGCAAACTTATGGTACTTGAAGCCGTACTTGTTACATTTTCTTTCCAGAGAAGAGTGAACCTTTCATGAATCCTTAGACTGAGTGCTAAATTTTTAAGCAAGCTTGGAAAATGGAAGGTAGAGGAGGAACATTTTGGAGTCCACTGCATGATAGAACATGAGTCCTTGATGAGTAAAGTCAATTCTTGAAGCTCAAATGTCACATTAGAACTATATGTGCATGAATATTTAATTTGTCACCATGTTGATAATACATAAGTAATGTGGATAATTATTGGTTCCAACTGAGTATGAATGGCTCACCATTGACCTTTCACTTTGAGGGGGTGGGAACTAATCTATTTGCTTGAGGACAAGCAAAGACTTAAGTTTGGGGGAGTTGATAAGTGTGGATTTTGACCACTTATTAGTACCTTTTTACTTTTGTTTTAGTCCAAAAGTGTTGATTTATGTTCCCAAAACTAATGAAAATGTGCAAATTGCAAGAATGTTGGAAATTTGGGCTCTTATGAAGAAATCCGACTCAAAAAGGAGTGTTCCAACTCATAAGGCAAAAAGGGGCGCAAAGTGCGGTCCACATAAGTATTTTTGCAACCGTAGAAGCAAGTGCGGACCACAGAATTCCCTCTATGACCACATAACTGATAAAGAAGCCCTAAAGTACTTGAAGCAGAAGTACGAACCGCAGAGAATTTGTGCGGCCGTAGAACATGGTCCGCACTGACAAGAATTAAAAAATTTCAGAGAGTGTCCAACTGACCAAGACTAGAAGCCTTGCCCAAAGTGCAGGACACACATAAATTGTGCCGTCGTAGAGGCTAAATAGCAATCACAGACCAAATTGTGCGGCTGCAAAATCTAGTCCGCTGCAAACTCAAGCAATGTGAGGACCACACATAGAATTGAATGACCGCAGAACCTCTTGAGGAGCATTTTTGTCAGCAAATTTTGGGCTACTATAAATAGATGAAAATAACGTTTTTAGGTCAACTTTTGAAGTTCTAGCAGTTGTAGCCATTGTAGTTTTCCATTTTAGGAAATCTGTGATCATTTTTGGATTAAAACATCAAGTTTATCATTTTAATTTTATATTATGGGTTTGATTAGTGTTTCTTCTTTGTTTTCTTCATTTTCTACCATTAGTAGCTAGACTGTAACTAGGGTTGTAACCCAACCCTAGTGTCTAAATCTTATGGGTATTTCATTTAATGCTTGTTTATGATTGGGTGTTTGTTATTTAGCATTGTTCATGCTTTAATTACAGAATCAATGGTTTCAAACATTGATTGGTGCCTTTTTGACTTGGTCTTTACTTAAGAAAGAAGGATATACTCTAGGAAAACTTGTCTAACAAGAAATTGGGATAGTTAAGGATTTGACTAGCCTAATTAACGGGTTTGAACTAGAGATAGGGAAAACCCGACTTAAGCTCATATCAACTAGTTTGCTTGATATCTATTTGGGCTTGAGGAAACCAAATTGGGTAAAATCACTCTATGACCGAGAGGTATTGAGTGGGTAACTTAGAGTTGAGAGCTATAATACAATCCAATCAATAAAACAAGTGTTAAAGTACTTAACCAATTAGGTGAACACCTAGGTGAAGGTCACATGCCTAGGCATTTTAACTATTTGGTAAAAACAACAAAAATAATTACTCCATTTCTAATTTTTTCTCATTAGTTTACAATTGTTATTGTTAATTTAGAAGTAGAAAAAAATCCATTATTTAGAAGCGCAATTAAGTTATTTCATTTACTCTTATCAAGTGTACACCCTAACACCCATATTAAACTCTCTGTGGAAATCGACCTTGACTATTGATGGGTACTATTCTTCCAACGACTGTTTCCACTCACTATTGAGTGTGGATTGGACGTGGACCAACTTGCTGGTCTATCTAGAACATACTCCTACCACCGTCTCTTGAAAACAACTAGTCATCTAAAACACTACGAAGTCGACTTCATTGGACTACACTATACCCATGTTGCACAGTACCTCACGGAAAAAGTCTAAGAAATCCTGGGGGTCCTTAGAAGGTGTACCACTAAATTGAATAGGAAATATCTTGGTGAATCTTTCCAGCCTCTTCAGTCCCTCTAATGACATCGTAGTACTCTTCCCAGACTGTGTAGCAACAATACGCTAAACTGTTCCAACTTCTGGAACTGCCGGAGTCTGATATTTGTGAGCCACCTGCTTTAGAGTGTGAGTAGTAGGAGTCTGGGATCTTCCCACATCGTGAGAGACGACTAGTGCTACGATAAATACATTGGCCAAGGCCACACTCTCCATAAGGCCCACTAGGTAGACTAGGGCGTACTGAAGTATAGAGGTTGCAATGAACCCTCTAGGACCTCAGCTGGTCCAACTAGCATGGTTTCAACAGGGACCTCCTTCTCCTACTAGATGTGAGGTTCTACAATAGGTGTTGCTGAACATGCTCTAGGCTGAGATCTAACCGCCTCAAACTTTACCTCGGCCTCGGTATCTGCCCCTAGTAGTGGTTACAACCTGGGGCTCTGACTCCTGATAGGTTGTGGATGATGTGCATGAACTCATTATTTGTGAGAGAACAAGAATATAATGATTCAAGCTTCAACGATAGAATAAACTCGCACGATAGATAAGGAAAGAAGTGATATTTCTTTAAGCCCTATATCCTCTAGAATAAGTACCAACGTCTCTGTACCGATCCTCCAGACTCTACCAAGCTTGCACATGACTCGTGAGACTTGGGAAACCTAGTTCCCCAATACCAATTACTTGTCATGACCCGAAATCCAACCACGGGGCCGTGATGGTGCCTAACATCCACTAGTTAGGCAAGCCAATGTTAGCTAAAGCATTTAACAAATTTTAACAACTTAAATTCAGAATACTAATAATTTAAAACTGAAATACTCTGAGATACGTATGATAAATACAATCGTAACACAGTCTAAACATATCCAAAATATATGGAATCACAAGTACATGAGCAACTAGAATACTACAAATATAGTCTAAAATGAAGTACAACTGTCTGAAATTAGATAAATAATTAAAAAAGATAAAAGGTAGCTTTAAGGACTGTGAAAACTGTGCATCTCTACTCAAGTTTCCTAAATGAGTTAGATCCGAGCAATCTCCTTTATGCGCCGCTAGGACCAACATCGGGATATGTACAAGAAGTGCAGACGTGTAGTATGAGTACAACTGACCCCATGTACTCTGTATGTGTTGAGCCTAAACTTGACGAACTAGTAACGAGGCTATGACAAGACACTCACTATAAACCTGTACGAATAATAAAAAAAGAAAACTAAAATATAGATAAAGTAGTAAGACTATAAGAATGAAACCCAAAGATCAATTAATAGAGGGCCCCAGAATAACATCATCTCATGACCTTGTATCATATTATAGAAATAGAGCACTACAGCTACAAACAGTTACACCACATTATATTCTGTTGCGGCGCGCAACCCGATCCTACCATTTATCATAATATGTGTTGCGGCGTGCAACCCGATCCCAATATCATGTCAATATCTACTGCAGCGTGCAACCCGTTATCATTATAAATTCTTTTCTATACTGTTGCAGCACGCAATCCTTTCCCAATATCAACTCATTAACATGAACAACTCAACACAGCCAAATTCCGTAATTACAACACAAAAGTAAATAAAGCGTATAAAACATCAAGGAAGTACCAGTACAAACAGAGAATAACCAATATCTCGTATTCATAAACCTCAACAAATCATCAATACAAGAATAGTTAAACGACTCACATAATCGGATATGACATAATAAAGTTCAACAAGTAATGTAAAGCCAATAAATGCAAGTAAATACATAAGACAATGAAGATATGCAATTAATACAAGTAGGAACATATAACAGGTAAGCAGATGTTGAGGAAGAAATAAATGAATCGGAACAAGTAACAACTAAATGACATATAACATGAAAGGAATGGATAACAAGTAATAACATGTAGCAATCAAGTCACGTAACGGTATATAACATGTAACAAATGACGATATAAAGGTAAATATCCCCAACCTGCATGCTTTGACCCATGACAATGCATATACACTCGTCACCTCGCATATACGTTGTCCGCACACATAGTTCATGTAGCATTTAGATCAAACAATTACTAATTCTCACAAGTCAAAGTTAAACATGACACTTACCTCTTTCCAGAATCAAGTCTGTATACTGTGAAATCGGAAGGTCCAATTTCTCGTCATTAAAGCACTTCGGGAGATCACCTCGATGGTTCGAGGACGCGGCCAAATATCCTCCCTCGAGGGTCATCGACACTCGACCTCATGGTAGTAATGATCACAACTATAGTGGAAATAGGGAGTTCCCAAGGTACATAGCTAGGACTGACAGAGCTTAGTGGACTACTCTAAACCCGAATCAGGGCGTCATCTAGCTGTCCCATCTCCATATCTTTGTAATTAATACATTTTGTACTATGTTGGGATTCCCCTCGTATATAAAAGAGGATCCTTATCATTTTGTAAGCCTTTGTTGCTTCAGTTGCTCCACATGAAATATACAAGAACATTCTCTCTGCTCTCTAACACATTCTGTTAATACTATTGCTTCCATTTATTATCTTCATTGTTGTTCATCATTTATTGCTTGTTATTGGCCATAAAGAGCCTTCATTGATTTTATTATAACTGTTAGCCCTACTTCGACCACCTTTGATAGTTTACAACCGGGCTCCAAAATCGACCTCAAGGCCCCCGAATCGACAAGCTCGAGGCCCCGATTGATAACCTAACGGTTTGGTTATCACCTTATTCTTAATTTTATCTCGTTTCTAAGTCTCACACATATCATCAACTGCTTAACAACTAGCATAAAAATAGATCACGTTTTTTTAGAATCCCGTAATCGAATTTAATTGCTGTTACCATATTCACGGTAAACAGTTTGGTGCCCACTGTAGGGCTAAAAATAATAGTGATTATTTTCTTGCTAGTTTCATTACACAATGCAAGTTATTTTTCACACCTTTTCTTATCCAAGATCTTCAATTTCAGGTCAAAAAGCCTAGCTTAGTAAACAGAGTCGCAAACGACAATCTTGAAAACCACGAAGAGAATGGTGTGGCTGCTCCAGGTGTTGGTGTGCCACTAAAAAACCTTGAGAATTCACCAGGACCAATTCCAGCGGACGTGGGTTCACGCGACGCCTAATAGATTGATATAAGATCGCATACCAACAAGATCGTGACCAGGGAGATCAACAAGAAGCTCAGAAAATCCCAACCAGGGATGAACAGGAGGTTATCCTTCATGTTATTTTCGAAATATTGCAGGCACAACAGCTGGCTATTGCTCAGCTGCAAAGTCACCAGAAAACTCCTAGCACGGTAGCGTAGGGGACAGCTCCCCCATCCGAATAGGTATCTGAGAGATCGAGCAATAACGGGTCGATGACCGATCCCGTCCTCGTAAAAATGCTCCAGGACCTCACCAGAAGGATTGAATCGGGCGAGAAAATGATAGAAACCAACGATAAAAAGGTCGTGACTTACAACTCCAGGGTCGATCAAATTCCAGGAGTGCCCAGATCTTGAAAGGTGTGGACTCAAAGAAGTTTGTACAGAAGTCATTCCCACAGGAAGCGGCCTCAAAATCCATTCCAAAGAAGTTCAGAATGCCGGAACTTCACAATTATAACGGTACCTTAGACCCTAATGAGCATGTTACCGCTTACATATATGCAGTAAAGGGCAACGACCTAAAGGACAACGAGATCGAGTCCGTGCTACTAAAAAAATTTAGAGAAACACTTTCTAAAGGGGTGATGATGTGGTATCATAACTTGGCCCCAAACTTCATAGACTCGTTTGCCATGCTGGCAGATTCCTTTATAAAGGCGCGTGATGGTGCCATCACTGTGGCCACAAGGAAATCCGACGTCTTCAAAATCAAGCAAAGGGAGAACGAGATGCTGCAAGAATTTGTATCTCGCTTTCTGGAACGAATAGAGCTACTACCGGTCTCTGATGATTGGGCAGTGTAGGCCTTCACTCAAGGTCTGAATGAGCAAAGCTTGGTGGCTTCGAAGCAGCTGAAAGAGATTCTGGTCAAATATCCCACTGTGACCTGGTCGGACATCCACAACCAATACCAGTCAAAAATCATGGTCGAAGATGACCAGCTGGGAGCCCCCTCGGGCTCAGTGTACCCAAGCAAGATTCCGCCAAAGGAGCCAAAGCAAAACGAAGAAAGATATCAGCCATACACCGAAATTAGATGGAACGCCCCGAGGCGCAACACACCTCGCAACGATCGAAGGATAGACCAAGGACAGAATACTCGGGGACTCATCCATAGAGTCAAATTCGATAGAAACGTCGGGCAAGCGGAAGCACCTTGCTTGTCAGAATACAACTTCAGCATCGAAGTGTCAGACATCGTGTTCGCCATCAGCAAAATCCGAGACGCCAGATGGCACAGGCCTGTATAGTCGGATCCTTCACAAAGGAACCATAACTTAGTATGCGAATTTCACAACACGCACGGACATAGGACAGAGGGTTGCCGGCAACTCCGGGAGGAAGTGGCCCGGTTACTCGACAATGGTCACCTTCGGGAATTCCTCAGCGACCGAGCCAAAAATCATTTTCGAGAAAGGTAAAAAACCAAAAAGAACAAAGAGGACGAGTCGCAACATGTCATCCACACGATCTTTTGAGACAATTGCCACTAGCCAAAACACCAAAGTCTCCACCAGCAGAGGGACTAAGAAATAAACCAACGATAAGATAGCAACCACAAGACACGCCCTTAGCTGTATTCGAATAAAGGACCGTACCGCGTCTTCCAAACGAATGCCAAGGTTCAAAAGCGCCATCACCACTGGGGTATAACCATCTCCCTTTTCATTTTTATATTTTGTGCTCACCATTGTGTAGGCGCCCGATCGAAGTAGTCAAAACGCTAACCCAGCTCGAAGACCTTAAGGTTTTAAAGCATCTGTTGAACTCTTTTCCTTCGGCCAAGTTTTTATCCCGAAAAGGGTTCAATCTCCGAGTTGGGTTTTGACTCGAGCTCATTCGACCCTCGAGTTTTGGATTTATGTGGGTTAGTGACAATGACTCTTATGACTTGGGCCGAAGCGACCTTTTATGTGGGCTGGCGGCAATGGCTCTTACGCCTTGGGTCGAAGCGACCTTTTATGTATGCTTTATTTTTCCCTCTATAAGGATTTTTTGAAATAGTGTTTGCCTGACTCTTCGATGGCTTAATAAAAAGCGTCGATTGTGAGTCGTTATATGGCAATAATCGAGCACCTCGGGGGGTTTGGCTGGGAGGCTGAGTATCTCGATGCCGATGTTTAGGAGCTAACATGGTCGAAGCTCTTTTGCATGTATCAGGGTAGCATGTTTAACAGGTTCTTTTCGAAGTAGATTTGAGGTAATTGAAGGCATGTGATTTTGTAGCGACGATCGAGCATCCCCGAGACGCGTTAGTTTGGCTGGTACAGCCTTATGACGGTAGTCATTTGTGCCTGGCCGGAACCATTTTTGATCCCGAGTGAAGTAATTTAGGCGTCTATATTGAGGGTATGCCTTTTAGGGGCCTTACAACTTCGATATATAACCTTAACATTGAGATCGGGCTTATGCCTTTAGTAAGGTCTTACAAAAATTTTATGCCTTTGAGGTCATACAGTTTTTAGATACTTGGTACAAGTATGGTTCATGCCTTGCTTGAGGTCTTACAGATGCTATTGCTACCATATGTAGGTCTTACGAGACTGAATCTGCCCGCTCCAGGTCTTATGGCCTCAAGTTTTTTAAATGAATGGTGACTGGCGACAGTCCCCAAGTCATCGAGGGTATCCTGGCTCGGGAGCCTTCACTTGTAAACTTGGTGTTGCCTTATTGAGGGCTTATGATTTCGGAGATTCCGACCCTGAGGTCGTTGCGATTTTTGAGATTTTTACGCCAGTCCCTAAGTGATCTGCGCACTTTCAAGGGAGGAATCATTTTTGCGAAAATGCTGAGTTTCTTTTGGGGTGTGAAATGCTTTGACAAAAGGTATTCTTTGATTACTTGGTACAAGTATACATGTTTCTGCCATTGGGGCCCGGCTATACCGACACGGTTCGTTGGACCATTTGGCCCGATACATCATTTTCCTATCGGGACCCCATTTGTCATTTTCTTTACTTTTCCGAGTGGGTGGCCTTTCGGGGGGATTCCCCCAAGTGTTCGAGGTTGATTGCAAAAGAAGCCTCGAATACTTGTTGAGCCTTCCTTAGGTAGTATGTAGATGTTGCCTCGTTAAAAACCTTGCCGGTAAAACCCAAAATAGTTAATTAATTTTGCCTAAGAGAAAAGCGTAAGAGCCTTTGTCGCCATCCTAATGAGCCTCAGGGCCACACACATAAAAGGTCTATTCGACCCAAGGCGTAAGATCCATTACCTCCAGTCCACACAAAAGGTCCCTTCGACCAAAGGCATAAGAGCCATTGTCGCCAACCCACAAAAATCCAAAACTTGAGGGTCGAACGAGCTCGTGTCGAAACCCAACTCGGAGACTGAACCAAAACTAGTTAACTAAATATGCCTAATAGCAAAGCGTGAGAGCCATTGTCGCCAGCCTAATAAGCCTCAGGGCCCCACACATAAAAGGTCGCTTTGACCCTAGGCGTAAGAGCCATTGTCATCAGCCCACACAAATACAAAACTTGACTGAACCCAAAATAGTTAATTATAAAGTTCGCATCGACCAAATGCGTAAGAGCCTACGGGCCAGCATAATGATCCCCAGGGCCATATCACGAATCTAAGGATTCTTACCAACTCAAAGGCCAATTGATCTGGCTAAAATCTCGGCAAACAAAAACCCAGAAGATACAAAATCACAAGGTTTCCCCCTTATACATACATGTAATAAAATACAAGCTCCATTTACAGCATATTATGGAAGTTCTATGCACAGAGACATGAAAGGAAATAAACATCCCCCTTGGGGACTATTGCCTGACGGGCTGTCACGCCCCAAACCTGAGGAGGCTTAGCTAGCACCCGGTGCCGCACTGGCCCGAGCGAACCACTCTGTAACTTATGATCATTCGACCAAAAGTAGAACATGCATAGGTAGAGTTTGTTGAACTCATTCCTTTTGTATCTATCATGGGCCAACATGGCCACAACTCGTAATGTACAACTGTAAGTGGAAAACACTGTATTACTGAACCATTTTTCTTAAAACATGAATACATATAGGCCGTCAAGGCTTCCATCATAGTGTACAAAATGAACCTCTGTCTACAAAGCCTCTAAGATTATTTGACATCAAATGGGATAGGGTACCGGACTACCCATAAGTCTGTAGCAAAATTCTGACACGATGACTCATAGACTCGGTTGCACTCCGAATAAGATGGAGTCTTACCGATCCTTCGCTGAATGCCAATCTCGTCTTCTATGAGGGCTTGTCAAACTGATTATCTATAACAGCAGGCATGAATGCAGCGTCCCCAACAAAAGGACGTCAGTAAGAATAATGTACTGAGTATGTAAGTTAGAACAAAAATATAACAATAAGTCAACATTAATTAAAAACATATAAGAATCAACCTGGATCTCTGAAGTGCCATCTTATCTGCATACTTATCATACTTACATACATAATGGTTCTCTTTATGACTATTATCCATATCATATGATGCATGACTGCCCAACTGACCAGTGGTAACTGCCCGACCGGCCGTTGCACGGTGGTAAATGCATGACTGCCCAGCCGGTGGTAAATAATGATACATAACTGCCCAACCGATGGTAACTACCCGACCGGCCGTAGCACGGTGGTAAATGCATGACTGTCCGACCGGCCGTAGCTCAGTGGTAAATATGTAACAGCCCGACCGGTCGTAGCTCGATGGAAATTCATATGCATGAAGATGCATGTATTACTCTATTATGAACATTAACATTTTTATCACATACCTCAATAGTGAGCTAGATACGTATTTAGACATGCTTGAATATCACTTTACAGGATGAATAACATAGACATCCTTAACTGCTAAGAGTAGAACTACTTATAAAATAGCATTACATTTACGTATCGTTACTTGGATCATGCCAAAAGAAAGAAAGGATAGCCTTAACATACCTGGAGTAGAAAAAATTCGTATGATATTCTTGGGAAAGATTACGCCGTGCTCTTTTAAAATTGCAAATCCCGTTGCTATTACGTAGTATAACTTCGAATAAAATTTTGTTGAAGCAAAATCACGTTTTCAAACATATATCCTGTAGCTGGGGCTTCTGGAGGAGCAATTCTTAGTCCTTGGCTTAGTATGCACAAAGTTTGCAGCAAAGTAAACTCCCTTTCCAAACATATTTTCTCTTTTTATACGTTAAAAACTCAAAAGATCATTTTTGTAAGCTAAAAAGACATGAGATATCATCGACTTTATAACCCTAAGATCAGCTTTGGAATGATTCAAAATAATAAAGAAGCAAGGTCACTTCTCAAAGTTAAAGCGCTAATAGTTGCAGAGAATGAAGTGTTGCTACTATATTTAGAACACGATGATCCATGTGCATAATATGATCCTATCAGATTACATATTAAAGTAAAAGGCTTAAACTATAATATAATTAGAGTCCAAAGGCATCTCTCTTTCCCATCGGTGACAGTTAGAATTCATATTATAATTGTATAAAGTGCTGACTTAGATACCAAGCCCTCTCAAAGAGCCATCTTACAATTTTTAATATAAGAGTCATCTAATGACTATTGCATGGCTGCCACGTGGGGTGGTTGATTCTATCCAAAAGTGTATTAATTAATTAATTAGGTAATACTCCGTTACCCAGTAATTAGTTAATTACCTACATGATTAAGAATTATCTCAAATTACTTAAAATTTTACTTATTTTTTAATACACTTTATACATCATACTATTATGATCATGTGGTATATTATTAGCCCATAAATACGAGATATTATATCTAAGATCAAATTATATATCCATATAGAATTCGGAGGCATCAAAATTCCACGATGAATTCTTTTGTCCCAGGTACAAAAGTCGAAACTTTACTTCTAGAATTCGTGCTTAGTGAGGTAAATGTTTATGTTACATCGACTAGGATATCTTTCTGGTTCAAGAAGTTTTGCAAAAATATTGATGTATAATTTCCAGTTACTCTTTAAAAAACAAAAAGGGGACCAAAACACATTTACAAATAGAAAACCATTAGTAAGTCTATAAGACATAAATAGTATCCAGTCGCAAATTTATAATTTATTTTTCTCCGATTTGCTTACCCTCTCACCTCCACGAATTTACTTATCACTTATTTGTAATATCATAAATACTTATAATCTTGAAAATAGACTTATCCTCATCCTAAGGTACTACTATTAAATATTAAAATATTAATAAATCATAGTACCATATAAAATCAATACATACATTATTATTTCATTATAGCATCCATGTAAAAAGAAATACACATATTTTCTCAACTAATAATTTTCTAATCTCATAAAAAGAGTATAAATTTTTGTACTCTTAATTCTTAAAATGGTAAAAAGATAACCTTCTTTTCTCATAAGAATTTTTTTTTATCTTTACAATAAAGAAATTCTTTTTGTACTTTAAATTCTCAAAACGGAAAAAGAATAACTTTTCTTATGATAAAATACTATCTACTCTTATAATAAATAAAACCTCATTTATAAATTCCATATGTCATGTATATAATTTAAAACTTATCACAACCATATAAAATTGTATCTATCAACTTTTACCGAAAACGATTTACTTCAAAGAAAATATATATCAAGCCAATATATATGTAAGGCCCCGTGAATTTCCTACTCAGAACCCTGAATCCCGTGGTGCCAAGTTAGAATCATGCATTCGGACCTTTTTGGACTTATCTATGATATAAAAAGTCAAGAAATAATGTTTTCCAGAAAATATGATTCTGCGGTCGAGAATGCGGTCGCATATCAGGTATGCGGACCACATAATCGCCGCAAAGTGAGTCAATGTATTGGTCAAATTTGAGGTCAAGTATGCGGTCAAGTATGCGATCGCATAACCAATATGCGGACCGCATAGTCGTCACACATTTTCCTTGGGATTTTTGAGAGGGGAAGTTCTGCGGTGCATTATGCGACCGCAGAACGGGTATGCGGACCGTATTTCTGCCGCATACCCAGACAGAGTGTTCAGATTTTGGGAGCACTTTTGCGGTCCATTCTGCAGGGCTGCATTTCCACTTTGCGATTGCAAAGGCGATCGCAGGCCTGACTCGGGGCTCCAATTTTCTAAATTTTAAACCGACCCCTTATCGATATATTCAGTATTATAGCTCATTTTGAGCACATTTTCTGATGCTTTTAGAGAGAGAGAGAGAGGGTCTTAGAGAGGGAAGTGCTTCCCATCAAATTACTCCATGAAACCTTGCCAAATCTTTGAAGATAATCAAGTGAGTGCACCTAAATCTTCATACCAAGAGGTAAGACTTCATTACCTCACCTCTTATTCCTATGCTTAGCAATAAGGGATCACACGTGAAGTAATTCATGGGCATAAAAATTAATTTCTTGCATGCATATCACACCATAGAATATTGGGAGGTAGTGAACTAAAAAGGAAAGCAATTGGTGTATAAAATGATATAAATTTCTCTCAAAAGGGACTAAGATCACAATGCACCTTTAGTGTTTGATAGTATGCTCAAAACAAGCTAGAATCTCAATCTCGTCTCTAATACTCGATTTAATTTGTAATTCTTACACAATAGATCGAAGTGCTAAAAGTTTCGGAATTTTGTAAGGAATAAGGAAAGCTTTATTGAGGTATATATGACTAAAACCCCGTCTTTTAGAAATTGAGCTTCATTGGTGTTTTTGTGGGCATCACAAGGTTAAAGTTGAATTGTTGCATTGCTTATTATTTTACATGAGTTGGTGTTGTAAACCTATGTATGTGAAAAATGTGTCCCAACATAATCAACGTGCTATCTTGATAACTTGAATAGGGCAAAGGTATGAATTATGTATTGGAAATGTTTAGACCTTAAATTGATAATGCAGATGAATATATTGTGCTATCTACGTGAAATCTTATCTATGTTTACAATGTAAATTGCTCTTGTGTGCACCTACTGTCCTAACTGGTAAAGCTAATATTGAAAATTGGGAACGATGTAAAATGCGGCCTAGTGCCAAGAATGATTTGATAAGTTATGGCCCCAAGTGCCTATGAAATGAGATATGAGAAGTGAATTGATTTATGAGAAGGTAACAATGCCTTGATGAGGCGACCTAGCCGATCGGGACGAGATAGGACTCCGCTCAAGATATCAGTGGTATTGTGAATGAATTCCGAGAAAGAAGGAAAAAGAGATTGTGATTGAAGCATATGTCTCAAATGAGGCAACCTAGTGATCGGGTCGAGATCGGAATCCGCTCAAGATAGCGGTAGTATTTTGAACAAATAATGAATAGTGGAAAATGCCCCAAACTAAAAGCTATGGGAAAATGATGTGAAAGTTGTATGATTCTTTTATTTGATAATGTGTTGATAGTTTAAAGTTTTGAGTTATAATTGTGATTTGTTATTCTCGTATGAAAGTTCTTTCTAATTTGATGGTGTTTAGTTAAACATACTAGTGCTATGTCCATTTTGCCGGGGGCGCTTTTTTATTTTAAATGACTGTAGGTGGCTTCATAGTGAATAGTGCTGATTGTGTGTAGCGGAGCATCCTCTTCTCAAACTCTTGGTGAGCTCCTTCCTCCATCAAGGGGTTTTGTGACATGCCTTTTGTTATAGCTGTCTCTTTTCAAGTATAGTCGGGACCTTGTCGCCGACGTTGTTATCGCTAACTTTGGTATCCTTAGAGGCTCCGTAGACATATGTGTGGGTTATGTACGGGCGTTGGATGGGTTTACAAACTATGATGTAATTCAAATTCTCGTTTTGCTAAAGTGTAATTGTATGTAATCTAGGGAACTTAATTACGGATTAATGTTGTGATTTAAAATGAACTAACTTCGTAGAGTACACTATCTTTCCTTGTGTAAGCAAATGAATGAAAGCATGGTTTCCTTATTCGTATCGAATTGGGTAGGAAGTGTTTGATAAGGCTTGCTCAATTGGGATTACTCGATTGAGCGCCGGTCGCGCCTCTCGAGGTTGGGGCGTGACAAACTTGGTATCAGAGCCTAAGGTTTTAAAGTGTCCTAGAATGTCTCGGAGCCGTGTCTAGTAGCGTCCTTCTTAACAGTGTGTAGTTAACCACATCTATAAGTCGGAGGCTACATGGACATTTAGGAATGTTATCCTTCTTCAGCACTCTAGATCGTGCGATAAAGCTTGACAATAAGATTGTTTTCTAACTAGTGTATCGAGAATCAAGATAAGTTCAAACGCTCTTTCATCTATTTCAAGTAATGTTGTCGTATGGAATGACCAATGGGCAAAGGCCTGAATATCAAAGAGATGGCATATGTATCATGTTGAACGAATGGTACGAATATACGAGGTACGTACATAGTACCAGAAACATACTTTATTCGAGAAAGTGTTAAAAAATAATTGTGACCTCCAAAGAAACATTGAATTGATAAGTGATATATAAGCTTGAATAGCACCTGTGGGTAGTATAAGAAGTATGTAAATGATCCTAAGGTGTGAAAGAAAATTGGTTATATAAGCACGTGATATATGGGAGACATGACCAGGAGATTAATGATGAGAGTGCAAGTCTCTCCTAGGAGACAAGAAGTTATGAAATGAGAGTCAATTATACCCATAATGAGAAGACCCATGTACTACAAACTTTATAAAAATCCAGAAGTGTATAAAGTGATATTACACTCCTAAAGGATATTGATATGAGGAATCGGAATCCCAAGCCCGTGTGGCTGAATAAGAGAAGAGAACTTATGAGGTTAATACCATGGTGACTTAAGTTTCCCTAATAGTCAAACATATATATAAGGGATAGAGATATGAGACATATGTCCCTAAAGTTGCTAAATTCAAGACTTGTGTAAAACTCTGGGATATTCGCCCTAAGTGGGGGAGGAAGGGCCATAGTAAGGCCACATAAATACAATGAAACAAGAGTAAGACCATGTAGATTGGATGTTTGAATATTTTGTTAAAGACATGCGTAGTCTAGAAAAGTGATAATGGATGACGTGATTATCTGAAAGTATATGCTAATGATAGACCGCTAGTACCCCCAAGAAGGTGGAAGGTTAAGGAAGGTAAATTCCTCATACATGGCAATGTGAATGATTGGGTCAACGATCCTAGAAACTAAGAGTATATATGTAAAGGGATTTTATACTTGTTAGAGGGTCATGAACAATGGAAACCTAAGGAAGTACTATAGGTCAAATGTGGAAGGTTGCGAGGTTTTAGAATGGGTTAATCATAGATTTGCGATTTAACCAATGTTCCAAGACGTTAAGAAATACTGAACGAGTAAGAGAAATAAATGTGATGCTATAATAACCCAAGAGGGTATTTGGGCTTGATGGAGAGCCTCTAAATAATCTTACAAGCAAAGAAGTGTTAAGTAATATGACGATGACCACACTTTTCCACGGATATCCTAACAAGAGTTAAGGGGCAAATGTGATGAGTGAAAAGACCACGTAGCATGTGGAAGAGTGCGTGGCTATTCACTAGCTAGGAATAATGAGGAGAAAAGAAATGGGAAGAAAATCTATAAATTGAGATGTCCATGGTTATCACAAAATAGTTCATATCAAAATGGTGGACTCGCCTGGAGCACAAGTGCTAATAGAAGGTATGAAGGACTAACCGTAATGTTACCGACTTGGGTGACACTGAATATCAACTAAAATATTTAGAGGGAGTTCATGTATACATATTACAATGGAAAGTGAGACTACTGGTGGTGAAATAGTCGCGCGATAAACTCAACAAACCAGACACAATGATACCACGAGTCCATGGGGTGCAGACAAGTGCGTGGCACAATAAGGCTATCTACTATGCATTATGGCAAAATGGAATGGGAATGAATGTCCTAATCACAAAGAAAAGATAGTACCAATGTATTGACTAGACCAAAAGGGAGAACAAAAAGGGCAAAATAACACAATCTACCCAAAGGACAAAGGGAAATGTTTGAAATGTAGTAAGAGAGGATGAACACTTGTTACGAATCAAACATGTTTAACATGATAGCTCGTAATCCACAATACCAACAGACACTATTGGTAGTTACAATATTGGGAATAAGGTGAGTTACTTATTGAGGACGGAGTAATTCTTACACTTAGAAGGAAAACAAGGAGTCTATGTTGAAGAATTTGGGAAGATTTCAAGTTATTGTTTGGGCCAGTGTTCTTTCTGAGTTGTATATGTATTAAGGTTGTGATACGTGTTTTGGGAAGTGTTTAACAGTATGGTGGGGATCACGAGAATGTTCACAAAGGAAGTGGAGTGGTTTCTTAAATTCTATAAGACACATATGGGGAAAAGAGGTTGGCTAAGAAAAGTCGAAGCACAATATACCTTACATTTGATGTAATGTCGTGCATGTTGATGATATTAAGGTGTGTGCGCAGGCTAGAAGATGTATTCATTTAAAATAGAGGGTTCTATAAGAAAACTCATCCAATAATGTCTTTGTTGAGAATTTGGAAAAGCAAGTTGAAAGTTTTCACAGAAGATGGTAACCATATCAAGGAAATTATTGAAGAACTCAATTTCTAGGAGGTCATATGTATGAGAAATGTGAGATATAGATGGTTCGCTACTGATGCAACATGGCCAGGTGATAGCTTATGCCTCTAGGTAACCAAAGAATCATGAAAAGAACTATCCAACCCATAGAGCTGGCAGTAGTGGTGTTTGCGCTAAAGATTTGGCGACATTATTTGTATGGGGTCCATGTGGATGTATTTACAGATCATAAGAGCCTTCAATATATTTTCAAGCAGAAAGAGTTGAATCTGCGGCAAAGAAGATGGCTAGAGTTACTCAAGGACTATGACATAGATATTCTCTATCACCCAGGAAAGGCTAATGTTGTGGCGGATGCACTTAGTCGAAAATCCATGGGAAGTTTAGCTCATTTGGAGGCCCATTAAAGGTTGTTGGCCAGGGAGGTTCACCAGTTGGCTAGTTTGGGAGTTCGCCTTGCGAACTCTAATGAAGGAGGGGTAATTGTGCAAAATAGGGCTGAATCATTGCTTGTGGCAGAGATGAAAGAGAAGCAATTTGTGGATCCGTTGTTAGCACAACTGAAAGAGGGGATTCTCAAACACAAAACCACAACTTTTTCCTTTGGCATGAATGATGGTACCCTACGGTACCAAGACCGCCTATGTGTTCCTAATATCGACGGTCTTCGGGAAAGGATCATGGAAGAAGCTCACACTTCTAGGTATTCCGTGCACCCATGTTCCACGAAAATGTATCATGATCTCAAAGAAATTTATTAGTGGAATAACTTGAAGAACAATGTGGCGGACTTTGTGGCAAAATGTCCGAATTGTCAGCAAGTAAAGGCCGAACACCAAAGGCCCAGTGGATTGGCTCAAAGCATAGAAATTCCAATGTGGAAATGGGAGATGATCAACATGGATTTTGTGGTAGGGTTACCACGCACTCCGCGCAAGTTCGACTCAATTTGGGTGATTGTTGATTGACTCACAAAGTCAACGCACTTCTTGTCAGTCAAATCTACTGACATAGTGGAACGGTATGCTCAGTTATATATCAAATAAATAGTCAGGTTACATGGCCCTCCAGTCTCAATCATTTCAGATCGAGGGGCTTAGTTCAAAGCCAACTTTTGGAAGAAGTTTCAATAAGGTTTGGGTACGCAGGTAAATTTTAGCATAGCTTTTCATCCACAAATCGATGGTCAAGTAGAGCGGACTATTCAGACGCTTGAAAACATGTTGCGCGCTTGTACTCTCAATTTCAAGGGTAGTTGGGATGACCATTTGCCACTCATAGATTTTGCTTACAACAACAGCTTTCATGCTAGTATCCAAATGGCACCATTCGAGGCACTGTTTGGTAGAAGATGTAGGTCTCCCATTGGGTGGTTCGAGGTCGGAGAAGCGGAAGTGTTAGGGCCGTAGATCGTATATCAGGCCATGAAGAAAGTCAAGATCATTAAGGAGGGGTTGAAAACTGCTCAGAGTCGCCAAAAGTCTTACTCGGATGTTCGTCGTAGAGATTTGGAGCTCAAAGAATATAATTGGGTATTTTTGAATGTTTCCCCTTTGAAGGGCATCATGCGGTTCAGAATGAAGGGAAAATTGAGTCCGAGGTATGTCGGACCATACAGAATCATTCAAAGGATTGGTCTAGTGGCATACAAGCTCGAGCTGCCACCCGATATGTCATTAGTACACCCGGTCTTTCATGTGTCCATCTTGAGGAAGGTAGTGGGAGATCCGTCCACTATTGTGCCAATTGAAACTATTGAGTTAAATGAAGAATTGTCATATGAAAAAGTTCCAATTGCCATTCTTGATAGGCAGGTTCGGAAATTGAGAAATAAGCAAATTGCATCTGTATTATGGCAGAACCAGCCAGTTAAGGAAGCCACTTGGGAAGCCAGAGGATGAAATGAAAAGGAAGTATCCACATTTATTTAAATAGTCATGTAATAGCTTTTATGCATTTAGCTCCTATAAACTCTTATATTAAGACTTGATCTATGTAAAACTGTCCCCTTTTGGTAAAATGTTACTTATAGGGCCATGGTGGATGATTGTACAAGTTATGTTACGTTTATGAAATTTGGTTATGCTGTTAGGATATGTTCTGGGGCTCTCTGACAGGTGGATAAGGCTCATATACAAAGGAAACTCTGGCGAAATTTTCGAAAATATAGGGAGTTAGCTAAATTTGGGGGACTAGAAACATGTTTCAGGTTATAAAGAACAGAAGATTGCACTAAGACTATTAATAAGTGAACCTTGATCCTCATTCGAGGACGAATGATATTAAGTGGGGGAGGATGTAAGGCACTAAGACTATTAATAAGTGAACCCCACATTTCTGCCGCATACCCAGGCAGTGTGTTCAGATTTTGGGAGCACTTTTGCGATCCATTCTGTGGGCCGCATTTCCACTTTGCGATCGCATTGACCTGACTCGGGGCTCCAATTTTCTAAATTTTAAACCCGACCCCTTATCGATATATTCTGTATTATAGCTCATTTTGAGCACATTTTCTGATGCTTTTAGTGAGAGAGAGGGTCTTAGAGAGGGAAGTGCTTCCCATCAAATTACTCCATGAAACCTTGCCAAATCTTTGAATATAATCAACTGAGGGCACCTAAATCTTCATCCCAAGAGGTAAGACTTTATTACCTCAGCTCTTATTTCTTTGCTTAGCAATAAGGGATCACAAGTGAAGTAACTCATGGGTATAAGAATTAATTTCTTGCATGCATATCACACCATAGAATATTGGGAGGTACTGAACTAAAAAGGAAAGAAATTGGGGTATAAAATTATAGAAATTTCTCTTAAAAGGGCCTAAGATCACAATGCACCTTAAGTGTTTGATAGTATGCTCAAAACAAGTTAGAATCTCAATCTCGTCTCTAATTCTCGATTTAATTTGTAATTCTTACACAATAGATCAAAGTGCTAAAAGCTCCGGAATTTTGTAAGGAATAAGGAATGCTTTATTGAGGTATGTATGGCTACAACCCCGTGTTTTAAAAATTTAGCTTCATCGGTATTTGTGTGGGCATGGCAAGGTTAAAGTTGAATTGTTGCATTGCTTATTGTTTTAAATGAGTTGGTATTGTAACCCTATGTGTGTGAAAAATGTGTCCCAACATAATCAACGTGCTATCTTGATAGCTTGAAAGGGGCAAAGGTATGAATTATGTATTGGAAATCTTTAGACCTTAAATTGAGATTACAGCTTAATATATTGTGCTCTCTACGTGAAATCTTATGTATGTTTACAATTTAAATTGCTCTTGTATGCACCTACTATCCTAACTGGCAAAGCTAATATTGAAAATTGGGAACGATGTAAAATGTGGCCTAGTGCCAAGAATGATTTGATAAGTCATGGCCCCAAGTGCCTATAAAATAAGATATGATAAATGAATTGATTTATGAGAAGGGAACAATGCCTTGATGAGGCGACCTAGCCGATCGGGACGAGATCGGACTCCGCTCAAGATATCAGTGGTATTGTGAATGAATTCCGAGAAAGAAGGAAAAAGAGATTGTGATTGAAGCATATGTCTCAAATGAGGCAACCTTGTGATCGGGTCGAGATCGGAATCCGCTCAAGATAGCGGTAGTATTGTGAACAAATAATGAATAGTGGGAAATGCCCCAAACTAAAAGCTATGGAAAATGATGTGAAAGTTGTATGATTCTTTTATTTGATAATGTGGTGATCGTTTAATGTTTTGAGGTATACTTGTGATTTCTTATTCTCGTATGAAAGTTCTTTCTAATTTGATGGTGTTTAGTTAAAAATACTAGTGCTATTCGATGGCACTAACGTCTATTTTGCCGGTGGCGCTACATTTTTTTAAATGAATGTAGGTGGCTTCATAGTGGATAGTGCCGATTGTGTGTAGCGGCGCATTCTCTTCTCAAACTCTTGGTGAGCCCCTTACTCCTTTAAGGGGTTTTGCGACATGCCTTTTGTTATAGATGTCTCTTTTGAGGTATAGTCGGGGCCTTGTCACTGGTGTTGTTATTGCTGTCTTGGGTATCCTTAGAGGCTCTGTAGACATATGTGTGGGTTATGTACGGGCATTAGATGTGTCTACGAACTATGATGTAATTTGAATTCTCGTTTTGCTAAAGTGTAATTGTATGTAATCTTGGGAACTTAATTACGGATTAATGTTGTGATTTAAAATGAACTAACTTTGTAGAATACACTATCTTTCCTCGTCTAAGCAAATGAATGAAAGCATGGTTTTCTTATTCGTATCAAGTTAGATAGGAAGTATTTGATAAGGCTTGCTCAGTTGGGTTTGCTCGATTGAGCGCCGGTCGCGCCTCCTGAGGTTGGGGTGTGACAATATAGTAGTCCCAAAAATCTTCAACTTACAGGGTCTTACATCTATATCTTCATGTATAACCTTAATCGTTTCCAACTCATATGTTATTACAACGACGAATCCTAACGTTAAGGTACGGGATGTAACACGGCCCCATCCTCGCTATCTTCGGCATCGGACAAAAGGAACTTGGCATCGTACTCCTCCGCTTTGGCTTGCTTGATCTCTTCCGAAAGATTGAAACCCCTAGCGTGAATTTCCTCGAGAGTTTCCCTCCAAGATTTGCACTTTACATACTATTTACTACAGCTTGCACGAACAAGGGTTCTCCTCAGCTCAGCTCTAGCAGTGGCAGCGCTCTTCAAATAAGCGTCCACTTTCTGGCCGGTCCTAGTGCCACTCATTACAGCCTCGGCTCGGGCATTCACCACCTCGGCCTTCGCCTTCGAAAGCTCGAACTCAAGACTCGCAATCATATTCGCTCGGGTAGAATCGCTTGCACAAGCAGTCCGGACATGCATCTCAAGGGCAGAAGCCTTAGCTAAAGCACTCTCCTTGGTCGCAACTTGGGCTTCTACATGAGCCAACATCTCGTTAAACTCACATTTGGCCCGGCCAACTTCACCACAAAGTCATTCCAGCTCCTCCGTTTTTCTCTCTAACTAAAATATCGAAACATTAATCTCCGAAAATGAAAGAAGGAGCGTACATCAACATGAATTACAAGATACCTGTCTTTCGAGGTGGCTCTCACAGCACCGACTTTAATCCACCTCATACCACAAGGATACAAGCTCGCTTTCCTTTCCCGCGCAAAGAAGCTTAAGGGATTTCTCCCTATCCAAAGCTTTCCGCAACATAGCCTCGTACCAAAGCAGCTCGGACTTAAGCATGTCAAAGGCATGCGAAAGAAAAATCAATAAAAAAGGGAGAGTATAAAACCGGAATAATCCTATGACGGCTACCGAAGATTACCATAAAGACGAGCCGCTAAGCCTAGCCAAAGGCCAAGAAAATGTCTGATGGCTTAGTTTCCCCTGATGCGCCTTTGGTATGAAAATAAGGAGGCACCATGTGCTCCTCACCCTTCGAAGTACCCTCAGCAGAAATGGGGAATGTCCTTTCAAAAACTGAGGTCTCCGAAACTGGATGATCGATCAAATCGCCTGTTTTGAACCGCTGAGAAGGACTCCCCCTCCTCACACCCCGGAGAATCTTTTCATTTATCATCGACAATCGACCCTGAGGCCGGCAGTCTCTTCTCCTCCCCTAGAGGGCACAACCTCATCTCAAGAAAATCTCCAATACCTGTAGCGGCTAAGTTAGTACGCTAAAAAGAAAAGTACCATTCTAGGTAAATAAGCCACCAAGCACCTACCATGATGCTTTGCCTCCCATCTCCTCTTGGACAGGTATCGCCACCTGCGCTTATCATCGGTCAAACAAGCGGCCAGCTTACGAGACCACTCGGCCAAATTAGGGACCTCGTTCGAAAACCAAGGAGTCGCTACAAAAAATGAAACAGAAAAATGTCATTATGGAGCCCGCCTCCAGAAAAGTGATAAAAATACAGGTATGACACTTACGTGTGAAATTACATTGCTCATGATAGGGTAAAAACTCTCCAGGAATGATATCGATCGTCCGTGCTCAAACGAATCAGCTCATCCATCCTCGGTCGTTGTTCTCTTCGCCGTCAACGGCAGGAGACCGGGTGGATCGATGTTGCAGAGTAATCAAACCCCAATAATGCAGCGGCTAATATAACCTCACTAGATGACTGAGGGTAAATTCAAGCCCGGCCTTATCTGCAAAGTACCTTATCGTCTGCGGTATCTTCCAAAGGAATGGGTGAGTCTGCACTAAAGTAACCTGGTATCTCCGACAGAACTCAAGCACAACCCTGTCGAGGGACACGATTTAAAGGGACGTCTATATACGCTCAAAATCCCTCGAAAATCACAAGTATAACTCAAACACTTTGAATGATCACAACATTATCAAATAAAAGAATCATACAATTTTCACATTTTTCCCCATATCTTTTAGTTTTGGGGCATTTCATACTGTTCATCATTGTCCACAATACCACTGCTATCTTGAGCGAAGTCCGATCTCGACCCGATCGGCTAGGTTGTCTCATTTGAGACATACACTTCAAACACAAATACAATACCACCATGTGTACGACATGGTGTCTGATCTCGGCCTGATCAACTAGGTCGCGTTACCGAGGCGTTTCCCTTTTTCCATCAATCATCTCATTTCAATCTTTCTTTCACATATATCATTTCATAGGCACTTGGGGCCACATCTATCACGTCATATATTTGGCACTAGGCCACATTTTATATCATTCCCAATTTCAATGTTAGATTTGTAATTTAGGATAATATGTGCACACAAGAGTAAATAAAAGTGTAAGCATAGATGAGACTTCACATAGATGGAACAACGTATGCAGCTTCAATCTTAATTTATGGTCTGGGCATTTCAATAGATGATTCATATTCATTGCACCTTTTCAAGTTATCAAGAATAGCACTTCGACCACATTGAGACGCATCTTTTATGCCTATAAGGTTGCAACTCCAATTCATGTGAATCAACAATCAATATAACAATCCAACCTTAATCTTACCGCATTTACACTAACACCAACGGATCTCAATTTCTAAAAGACGGGGTTTTAGCCATACATACCATGATTAAGCTTTCTCTTAATCCTACAATGTTCCGAAATGTTCGCACTTCACTCTATTTATGCAAAGTAGCACAAGTGAACCCATAATAAGGAAAAGATCATAATTTAAGCTCACTTGAGCATTTTATCAAGCATTGATTGTTCATCAAGGCCTTATGGTCCTTTTATGCAAGATTACACTAGTCCTTTCCCTATGCCTCTCTATTTATAATTTCCCCATACCTTCTAAGAACACATTCATGCAATGTAATCACCCTTATCCCCATGAATTACCTTACTAATGGCCTCCTTATAGCTATGTTTAAAATTAAGATCTTAGGTGATGAAGTCCTACCTCCTGGGATGAAGATTTAGGTGACTCACTTGATTATCTTCAATGTTTTAACAAGGATTTGTGAAGCAATTTTGATGAAAGGCACTTCCCTTCTCTTAGACCCTCTTTATCACTCTAAAAGCACCCAAAAAATAGGCTCAAAATGAGCTATTGAAAAGGATATAATGACAGGGGGTCGGGTTTAAAATTTAGAAATCTATAGCCCCGACTCAGATTTGTGATCGCATATGCGGTCGCAAAATTGACATGCGGCCGCAGAATGGACCGCAAAAATGGTCCCAAAACCTGAACCAATTGTCTGGGTATGCGGCAGAAATGCAGTCCACATACCTACTCTGCAGTCGCATAATGAACCGCAGACCTGCCCTTCACAAAATTTCCAAGGGAATTATGCGATGACTATGCGGCCCGCATATTGACTATGCGATCGCATAATTGGCCTCATAGTTGAACTCAAGATTAACCATCACACTGCTTGACTCTGCGGAGACTATGCGGTCTGTATATCTATTATATGACCGCATAATAGACCGCAGAAATGCACTTTTCTAGAAAACATAATTTCTTAAATTTTTAATGCACAGATCCATTCCAAGGGTCCGAACCACGGCGAGCTTGTATGAATTTCTAATACAAGATCCTAACTTGGCACTACGAGATCCAGGTTTTTGAGTAGAAATTTTCGCAGGGCCTTACATCCTTCCCCACTTAAGATCATTTGTCCTTCAATGAGGATCAAGGTTCACTTATTATCAATCTTTATGCAACCTCTACTTTTCACAACATGAAACATATCAACAACCCCAAATTTGGCTAACTCCCTAAATTTCCAAAAATTTCGCCAGAGTTTCCTTTGTAACTAGGCCTATCCACCTGTCAGAGATCCCCAGAAACATATCCTAACAGCATGTACACATTCCACAGTCATAATATAACTTGTACAACACTAACCATGGCCGCATAGGCAACACATAACCAAAACAGGACAGTCTTACATAGATCAAATCAAAATATAAGAGTTCGTGGGAACCAAATGTATAAAAGCTATTACATGACTATTCAAACAAATGTGGGTACTTCTTTCTCATTTCTTCCTCGGCTTCCCAAGTGGCTTCCTCAACCTACTGGTTCCGCCATAACACTTTCACGGAGGCAATTTTCGGACTTGCCTGTCAAGAATGGCAACTGGAACTTCTTCATAAGGCAGTTCTTCATTAACCTCAATAGTTTCAATGGGCACAATAGTGGACAGATCTCCAACTACCTTCTTCAACATAGACACATGGAAGATCGAATGTACCAATGACATCTTGGGTGGCAACTCGAGCTTGTACGCCACCTCACCAATCCTCTGAATGATTTTGTACGGTCCGACATACCTCAGACTTAATTTCCCTTTCTTTCCAAATCGCATGATACCCTTTATTGTGGAAACCTTCAAAAATACCCAATCATCCTCTTTGAACTCCAAATCTCTGTGATGAACATCCGAATACAACTTTTGCGACTCTGAACAGTTTTTAACCTCTCCTTAATAATCTTAACTTTCTCCATGGCCTGATGCATGAGGTCCGGCCCTATCAATTCCGCTTCTCGAACCTCAAACCACCCAATGGGAGACCTACATCTCCTACCATACAATGAATCGAATGGTGCCATCTGGATACTAGCATGGAAGTTGTTGTTGTAAGCAAATTCTATGAGTGGAAAATTATCATCCCAGCTACCCTTGAAATAAAGAACACAAGCACGCATCATGTCCTCAAGCGTCTGAATAGTCTGCTCCGCTTGCTTGTCGGTCTGAGGGTGAAAATTGTGCTAAGATTTACCTGCGTGCCCAAACCTTGCTGAAATTTCTTCCAAAAGTTGGTCGTGAATTGAGCCCCTCGATCTGAAATGATTGAGACTGGAGTACCATGCAACCTAACTATTTATTTGATATACAACTGAGCATATTGTTCCTCTATGTCAGTAGATTTAACTGGAAAGAAGTGCGCTAATTTCGTGAGTGAGTCCACGATTACCCAAATTGAGTGAACTTGCGTGGAGTGAGCGGTAACCCTACCACAAAATCCATGTTGATCATCTCCCATTTCCACATTGGAATTTCTATGCTTTAGGCCAATCCACCGGGCCATTGATGTTCGGCCTTCAATTGCTGACAATTCGGACATCTTGCCACAAAGTCCGCTACCTCCTTTTTCATGTTGTTCTACCAATAAACTTCCTTAAGATCATGATACATTTTCGTAGACCCTGGGTGCATGGAACACCTGGAAGTGTGAGCTTCTGCCATGACCCTTTCCCGAAGGCCATCAATATCCGGAACACATAGGCGGCCTTGGTACCGTAGGGTACCATCATCCATTCCAAAGGAAAAAACTGTGATCTTATGTTTATGAATCCCCTCTTTCAGTTGTGCTAATAATGGATCGCCGAATTGCTTCTCCTTCACCTCTGCTACAAGCGATGATTCAGCCCTATTCTACACAATCACTCCTCCTTCATTAGAGTCCGCAAGGCAAACTCCAAAACTAGCCAACTGGTGAACCTCCTTGGCCAACGGCCTCTGATATGCCTCCAAATGAGCCAAACATCCCATAGATTTTCAACTAAGAGCATCTGCCACAACATTAGCCTTTCCCGGGTGATAGAGAATATCAATGTCATAGTCCTTGAGTAACTTTAGCCATCTTCTTTGTCTCAGATTCAACTCCTTCTGCTTGAAAATATATTGAAGGCTCTTGTGATCCGTAAATACATCCACATTGACCCTATAAAAATAATGCCGCCAAATATTTAGCTCAAACACCAACGTCGCAAGCTCTAAGATATGAGATAGATAGTTCTTTTCATGATTCTTGAGTTGCCTAGAAGCATAGGCTATAACCTTGTTGTGTTGCATTAACACACACCCAAGCCCGATCCTTGAAGCATCGCAATACACCACAAATATCTCTGTACCCTCTGGTAGGGCTAATACAGGTGCTGTAGTCAATCTTGATTTTAATTACTGGAAACTCCTTTCAAAAGCATCAGACTATTGGAATTTAACTGCTTTCTGCGTTAATTTAGTCAATGGAGAGGCAAGAGTAGAAAATCCCTCCACAAATCTTCTGTAGTACCCAGCCAGACCTAAGAAACTACGAATCTCAGTTGTAGTGGTAGGTCTAGGTCAATTCTTTACTGTTGCAATATTTTGAAGATCAACCATAATTCCTTCCCTGGAGACGACATAACCCAAGAACGCGATAGATTCAAGCCAAAATTCACATTTTGAAAACTTTGCATACAGTTGATGTTGCTGAAGAGTCTACAAAACTGCCTTGAGATGGTCAACAGGGTCCTCCCGACCTCGGGAATACACAAGAATATCATCAATAAACACTATCACAAAGGAGTCTAGAAATGGCTTGAAGACTCGATTCATAAGATCCATGAAAGTTTACAGGGCATTTGTTAGCCCAAAAGACATCACCAGAAATTCAAAGTGCCCATACCGAGTCCTGAAAGTTGTTTTTGGAGTACCTTGCTCCCTTATCTTCAATTGTTGATAACCGGACCGCAAGTCAATTTTTGAGAAACATGTAGCACCTTGCAATTGATCAAACAAGTCATCTATTCTTGGTAAAGGATATTTATTTTTGACTGTGACCTTGTTGAGTTGCCAGTAGTCAATACACATCCGTAGCGACCCACCTTTCTTCCTTACAAACAAGGCTGGTGTGCCCCACGTTGACACACTCGGCCGGATGAAACCTTTTTCTAGCAAATCCTTCAGATGTTCCTTTAGCTCTTTCAATTCTTCCGATGCCATCGTGTAAGGTGGAATTGATATAGCTATGTGCCTAGCATCACATCGATCCCAATATTGATTTCCCTGTCTGGTGGGATACCAGGGAGCTCATCTGGAAAGATACCCGAAAATTCATTAACAACTAGTACGGACTCAAGGCTAGGTGCCTCGGCATTGGTGTCCGTAACCCAAACTAAATGATAGATACACCCCTTCTTGATCATCTTCGTGGCCTTAAGGTAAGAAATAAACCAACCTTTTGGCACTACATTATCTCTCATACATTCACCAACGGGCTCATTAGGAAATTCAAGCCTCATGGTTCTAGTACGACAATCAAGTTTGGCAAAGCATGAATAAAGCCAATCCATTCTCATTATTACATCAAAGTCGACCATCCCTAATTCAATAAGATCGGTCGTGGTATCCCTACCCCGTACCGTAACAACACAACCTCTATAAACTCGAGAAACCGTAATAGACTCACCAACTGGAGTAGACACCGAAAATTGCTCATGAAGCTGATTCGGTTTTATCCCAAATTCCATAGCAACAAAAAGGGTAACATAGGACAAGGTGGAACCAGGGTCAATAAGTGCATACACATCAAGAATTTGGACAGTCAGAATACTTGTGACAATATTTGTAGAAGCCTTTGCGGTCTGACGACCACTCATAGCATAGAACCGGCCGGGTCCTCCTAAACTCTGCGCACCATCCATAGCTGCACCACGCCCTGCGGGTACTGGGGTACCTCGTGCTGGAGAAGTGGCTGAAGATGTAGCAGCTGCTAGACTGGATAACTGTGTTGTGCCCCTACCCGCTCCCTCGCAGGATACATGACAATACCTCTGAATATGACCCCTCATCCCATATCCAAAACATACGGGTAACTCCAAATAGCAAACCCCTGAGTGTATATTCCCGCACCTGGGGCACAGTGACCTCTACTGCTGCTGGGACCTCTCTCCTGACCGACCCCGCTGGTGGGATCCCCTATTGCCCTGAACGGGGTTGAAAATACTCCACTACTGCTGCTGGCTGGGCCCTAATTGTAGTGCACTGGCTGAAGACTGCGGAACAGACTAGGACGACCCTAACGATCCTCCCTTGAAAGCTGATCTTCCCTTACCTAGTGACTCTCCCATATTGCCCGTAGGAACATCTTGGAGGTTCTAGCCATGACGATGATGAAATTTCTCTAATAAACTAAGAAGAAAGAATGCGAAAGAGGATGGGTATGGCTTTGCGAATTTGAAAATGTTGAGAAAGTAAGAATTATCAAACGATTGGTGCATTTATAGGAGTCGAATGGGCAGTGGAAGGGACGAACCAATAGCGGTTCATGGGCTTCTCGATAGTCGCATTTGATGGCGACCCTTGCACAGTTTTTTGGGTATGGCATTTAATGCTCTGATAGGTTGACGTCACGGCGATGATGCCCTCGGAATAGGATCTCAAAATCATTTCCTATCGCATCGTTCTAGGAAACACGAGGACTATCTATATACAGTGAAATCAGAATATCCAATTTCTTGTCATTAAGGCACTTCGGGAGATCACCTCGATGGCTCGAGGCTGCAGCCAAATATCCTCCCTCGAGAGTCATCGACACTCGACCTCAGGGTAGTAATGATCACAACTATAGTAAAAATGGGGAGTTCCTAAGGTACACGCCTAGGACTGACAGGGCCTAGTGAACAATCATGAAGCAAAGAAGGAACTTATGGCTGAAAATTTTTAAGAAGATTTGAAAAGTCACTATTCCTTGGATGCAAGGAAACTATTGTCTTTAAGGAGGTAATTATAATGTTGTATACACTAATGTTTTCAATTTTGACTTCTGTGGTTGCCTGGTTGGTGCATTTCTTTGGAGGAGCAAGAATTCCTAAAGAGTTATTTTTATTCAATAGATACTGTAACTTCTACTACTTTGCTTTGGGACTCCAAATTCGATGAAGTGTACATGAACTACATGTATTTTATTTTGTAGCACCAAAGTGATAGATTTCATAGAGGGTATGCCTATGGTTACTAAGCTGCTAAAGTTAATATAGATTTCATAAGTGATTTGGTTTAGCAACTAGGCTATTAAAGCTGATATTTGAAAAAAAAGCATGGCAAATTTGTAGATGTTTGTTGTAATAGCCAGTTAATGCATAGCGATTAAGAGAGTTTTCATGATAAGTTAGAGATTAAGAGGATTAAAAAGATAAATAAGGAGAAGAAAATAAGAGAAAGGGATCACTAGGTGATATAAATTTATATTATTAATCAAATCCTGTTGAAGAAACTTGATGACTAAATATTTCTTTTATTGGTAATATTGGTAGACTGGTGATTAGTCTAGAATTCGGGGATAATGCTGGAAACAATTTTAAATCCTTGCTAGAAAAAAAAAGAGTTACTTCTTTATTAATGAAAACGTACCTCAACTCAAAGTTATTTTCATATGAGACTTCTAACTTTTACAATTACTGCACCAAGAGAAGTGATGTCACAAAAGATATCACAATAGGTAGTGATGTCAACTCGTGGTGTACTTTGTCCCAAAGAGAAGTGACTGTTGCACTGTCTGCACAGCCACTACTGGGCAGTTGCATTCCATCTAGATAGTGGACTTTTTACTTCTGTCAGAACACACCAACGGACCAGATCCTCGTTGTGTTCCGCTTTTGTAACAGTTACCGGATGGTCACTTTCTTCTGTCACATTCCAGCTGTGTACTTGACCTGTACTTCTATCAGAGAACCTACAGGGAGCAGGTCCCTGTTGTGTTCCTCTTTATATTGATTGTGTACAGTCAGTGACTTCTTTGTGCCGGAGAACCATAAGAGATCGGGCACCAGGTCCCTGTGATGTTCCTCTCTGTGATCGTTTAGTTCCTTCCTGTTGCTGAATTGTTCATATGAGATGTATAACCTATGTGACAAGGTTCTCTATCTGGTTCTTCATAATAAGTTTGTTAGATAATCAAAACATAAGAAGTATAAGGCTAAGACATTGAAAACCCATCATTTTCCCCCTTTTTGATGATGACAAACTTAAGGATGAAAAACATTTGTTTAGATCAGGATTAACAGTTAATTAACCAAATGAGTCAGCAGTTCTCCCTTAATCTTAGATCTCCCTCCTTTGATCATCACAAGCATAGCATAGTTCCCCCTTAATCTTCTCAGCCCCATCCCCATCTATTATATAATTTCCCCCTTTTGGCATCATTAAAAAGACCAACTAGAATGACAAAGAGCACACGAAGGTAATAAGAATAAAGAAGTCTAACACAACTATATCATGCCACATATGTGCACACAGTCATAACATAAAAGAGAAACCAGAGGAACACGGTGTTGTACATGCCAAAAAAATGGGAGCTGTTTCATTTATGTTTACATTGGACTGAATTCTCTTTAGAGTAATGGTTAAGTTCAGCATGCCATCACAAAACAAAAACAAGTAAACACAAGTAAAACAGCAGCCACAGGAAGTTGGAGAAAAAATAGCTAGATACTAGGGAGAATCCTAGGGAGCACTAAGGAAGGAGGATTGGAGGAAGAGACAATAATGGTTTTGAGAACCAGGTCCAGTCTAGCATTTGCGGCCAATTGTTCGTAAAGTAGTTGAACCCGAAGTCTCTCATTTTCCTTTCTCAGTTTGGCAACCTCCTCATATACAGAATCAGGTCCCTTAGCTACTTGGCTAAGTTGAGTTTCTAGAATGGCATTTCGATCCCTCAGCCTTCGTATTTCCATAAAGGCTACATTTTGGGCATTTATCAGCTGAGAATTGGTCGAGATGCTTCAACCAAATTTTTCTATGCATTCACATTCTTCTAGAGTGGTCTTAGAGAATGTTTGCTTGCATGTGCCCACTCTAGGATTTCTCAAGGGAACCTTATAGAATCTGAACACTTGAGTGAGGAGAAATCCATAAGGTAACCCATGATTGTCACCCTTAAAATTTGCCACCTTCTGCATGTGGTCTATCATGATTGCTGGCAGGTTGATTGGTATAAACTCACCAAGTACTTCCATCAGGACCAAATCTAACTTTGTGGCAATAGAGCGTCTCTCAGAGCGGGGTAAGAGTATTTTATTGAACAGTTCAAACAGAAGCTGATACTCAGGAAGTAACACTTTCGTATGGACCTGTTTCCCCTGTTGAATAGCTTGGTCTTTCATGATGGCTCTCCGAATGTTTACTCCACAAACATCCTTGACTGAGGACACACCTTCACACGGAATTCTGAGAATTTTTCCCAATGTTAAAATGTCGAGTACAATGTCCACTCCATTTACAAGTGCGTAGATGTGGTCCCCTTCAATAGTGAAGAGAAATGAGTAGAAGGTTTGCACTGCATATTCATACACCAGAGGCATGCTCCCTTAAAATAGGTGTTCCCATTGTTGAAATTCTACAATCTCTAGAATTTGTCTCATGCTAGCCATTTCCGAAATTGTTGGATCAAAGGTTCTGCCCCACAAAACTTTTTGAGTTCTTAATCTTTGCTGCCACTGAACACCATCATAGGTTAAGGACTTTGATGGACCAGGTTCATGAATATTTTTCCTTTCTTGGTTTCTGGTTCCTTCGATAGACTCTCCTTTCCATTTTATTACCTCTACGGTTTTGTCCTTTGACACAACTATCTCAGTTTTACTCTGTTTAGACTTGTTGTTGTGCTTCCCAGGTGACCCTTTCTGTTCTTCAACATTTTCCTTAATCATCACAGACTGTTGCACTAAAGAACCAGGTTCTCTAGAAGCATTTTTGTCTATCTGATTCACTGGCACACTCTTGATGAAATCTTTTGGATTCATTTTCCTCTTTTTCCTTATTTTGACACTTCTTACTTTTCTGCAATGAGGATTCAAAATTCTCTTACTGTAGTGACCTGGTGATGGGTGATTTTGAGGAAGACTCTAGGAGTCTGGAATGAGCAGAAGATACATGATTGAGTTTGCATGGGAGTGAATCAGGTTCATCAGAAGGCTTTTCTGAAAAGATCTCATCAGCCAAAGACTCGAGCAGTGCTGTTGTTCTTAAATCTCCTAGGAGTGTTAGGTCTTCACCTTGATACTCTAAGGAGAGATAAGTTTCTTCATCCATCAGACTCTTTGTAGATATAGCCATAATGTTATGAGCTGCTTCCTTTTCTGGTGACTCCTTGAGAGTCACTGAGTCTAACATGGAGGTATTAAGGTACTGGCCAAGATCGTCCTCAAGGGCTTCTGATACTCGAGGAATGAGACCTCCTGTGTGGTCTTTGATGAGATCGTAAGATTGACTGGACATAGGATTCTCAAAATAGTGGTAAACAGGGTTTATCAGAAATGGAAAGACTGTAGGGGTGGAGGAGGACCCAAAAGTGTGTAAGGTGGTAGAAGGCGTGAAATAGAGAAGCTTTGGGAATGATTTCAAGTGTGATGAAGAAATGGGAATAGTGTTAATGGCAGAGGAATGAGAAGATTTTTCAATCGCCATTGGATGAGCACTTAGTATATGAGTTGAAAGAGGTAGGAGTAGATAGGGAAAGGATCCTAGCTATGCATAGGGGATGAAGGTTCATAACTTGCCGTGAGAAAAAGGGGAAGTTTCTTATTGGGAGAAGAACTAATGATGAGTGGAGAGCGAAACAAGTTCTGAAATTTCTGAAAATGGCGGTAGATTTGTGGGGAAGTGTTACCGTGCAGAGGGGATGAAGGATTTGATTGACAAGACATGGCACTCAGACATTGAAAAGTTAAATGACGTGGCAGCTGAATTACAAAGTATTTATATGCCTTTTTTTGTTTATAAAGGGCATGCAAAAATTAAGCACATTTCTACTAACCTCAGTTACGAGAACCTGATGCCAGAACAATCTTTTGAACAAGATTTTAGCAGCTCCCCTCCTTATAGTTCATAACTGTACCTTTGACTTCTATAATCGTCATGCGTGTTTACCTACAACGGTATTGATGTTAGTTAGGCTTGGTCAGAAATTACTTTAGCTATCTTTACTTGAAGGTGTCTTACACAGCCAACAGATGGAGAATCAGGTTCTTCATTATATTTTTGTGACCCCGTCTTCACCTTGATTTATCCGAAATATCTGTACTTGAGGCTTTGATGAAGATATCTGGAGTTTGGTCTTCTGTTATGCAGTCCTTTCCACTGATCAATCCCTTCTTCATATTTACCCTTAGAAGAGGATCTCACCCTTTAATGTGTTTGCAATTTCTCTCAAGATATTGATGAGGCCATTTTGTCTTTCTTCCTTGTCTTCCAGAAGATAATGCATGAATCATGACAGGTGCACTTTGGTTTCCCAATTTGAGATAGAGGTTGGTTGGGAAGAAACTTATGGATGTCAGTTTGATTTCCTCACACTTTGTGTTCTGCTGCTTATGTAGTGCCATGAGCTGCATCTTTTCTTCTTCCTTCAGCTTCAATTGTGGCAAATGACGTACAAGGTTCTTTGTGAGACATGGAAGATGATGTTGCGTTGTCTCTCACCAGTCTTCTTTCATTTTTCTCAATCTATCACCCTTCTGATTTGAAGCCTCATGAGTATTTACTGCCGTTTTGTGCTTCATTGTTGAAGACCCTGTGGCCTTGTTTTGTCGATTGAACTTTAGAAGAAGTCCTTAGCTCGTCCTTTTGTATTGAGCTCCCCAAGTTGACCCTACATGTTGTCAATCACAAGGCATTTTCTTCCAATTTGGCAGTTCTTGGTGAGTTTTGATTTAAGAGGCACCTGGTCCGACACCTTTTCTCCAAGTAGAGAGTAATGTTCATTCCTTTACCTAGAGTTTCTTGGCAATTCCCTAGACGATGAGCGTAGTTCATGCAGCAATTTCCAGATCTGTTCTTTCTTTCTGCTACGCCATTTTGGTTATGCAATCCTTGGAGTTTAAGAAATTGTGTGAAATACCTTCTCCTCCTCCTCCATCAATTTTGTGAGCTCATGTCCAGGTCACTCTTGAGTTTGGCAGATCACGGACCAGGTCCGACTGAGTTAGTTTATTCGGAGGTGAGAAATTTACATATACTGCCCTTTCATCCCATAGTTGTGATTTCACTCATCTCATTCTCCAATTGATGATTAGCAGGAGTAACTGTTCTTTCTTCCTTTGTTCATTTATACTACTTGGCTAGTTATCAGATTGATGACAACACCTTTTAGGTCATTAACATAGTGCTTGTCTCTACTCAAATGCCCAGAAAAACCTTTTCTGCCTTTTCATTCACTTAGAATGTACCCTTTATTTTCTTTTCAAGGATACATTCCCTTCCTATAGGGCTTTTAGTGAGAAGAAATTCATGATGCTGCGTGCTTTAAGCATCTAATATCCATAGTCCATCGCAGTCTGCTTCCTCTCACTACTCCCTGCACATACACATCAGGGGTTAGATTTAGGAACCCAAACTAGTTTGGGCCTCTTGTTACTATAAAAAGGATGAATGAGGGTTTTCTTGGTCCACGCAGGCAGCATCCGCTTTTTGCGAGTGGTACTTGGTCCTTTGCTAGTAGTCACTCCATCAGTAAAGGTTTTTTCTTTTGAGCAGACTAAACCCTGGCCTGACAATTTTCTTTAAAATGCCCATTGTTTCCGCAGTGGGTACATAGCTAGTTATCAAGTACAATGACATACTTGTTATGTGGGTTGTAGGGAGTTTTCTCCCTTTGGAACCCGATGCCCTGCTTGTTCCCACTATTGTTGACATACATGGCAGTGACTGCATCTGAGGACCAGGTCCATTTCAAGGATTTTTTAAGATCATTTCTTACTTTTTCCAACTCAACTTGGAGTTGCTGATTTCTCTCGAGTTCATTGCAATGATTGGTTTTTACAATAATTAAATCCTTTTCGAGTAAGATGTGTGACTCACTAGCTACTTCTTTCCCTTTCCCAAGAGTTATATTTCTATGTTCTCTATTGAGTCCCTCAATGGTTTCCTCCAGATCATCGCATATTACTAGAAGGTCATCTCTTTCCTCCTCAGTAGAGGCAATTTTTTCTTCCAAGGGGTGTTTCTCATTGCTAAGACCTTCTATTGTTTTTTTAGATCAACGACTACTACCATCAGGTCGTCTCTCTCATTCTACACACTGGTTATTTTTTCATTTAGGGCCTCCTTCTCTAGTTCAAGATTAGCTATGGTTTCATTTAAGTCCACTACAGAGACCACTAGATCATCTCTATATTGTTTGGCCTCCCCTAGTTCTACAGTCAAGATCTCCTTATCCTTTACAAGACTATAATAAGCGTCCATTAGGACATTTGATAAAGACCTTAGTTTCTTAGAGGAATAGGATTTCAGATTTCTCTAAATATCCCTGAAGTTTACCTTATCATCTTCATCTTCATCATCATCATCATCTGACTGAGCCATCAGCGCAAACAGTGAATCGTACTTTGTTGCTTCAGTTTCCATTGCAATCATGGAACTATTTTCTGCATCTATTCCCTTTTAGATTCACTTGAGGAGTCTCCCCAAGCAGTAAGAGCCTGCTTAACAATATTGTCTCCCCAAGTCAGGATTTTGCTTGTACTGCTCCTGTTTCGCGAGTAGGCAATCTTTGATGAAATTCCCTGGCTTTCCACATCTGTGACAGAGATCGTTGTTCCTTGTTTTACTTGAACATCCCCACTTTGGTATGCCACCATTTCTTCAAACCATTTTTTGAAATCTCTTCGTAAGATAGGCCATGTCACTATCTTCATCACTTGAGTCACTCCTTTCAGCCTTAAGCACCATGTTCTTTTCCTTATTGGGCTCTTTTCTTTCACTGTATTTCTTTCTTTTCATCTCATATGTTTTCAGATTACCAATCAGCTCATCCATGGTCAGAGTCTGTAGATCTTTAGCTTCCATGATGGCATTTACCTTACTTTCCCAAGACCCAGGTAGAACATTGAGAATTTTTCTTACAAGCTTGTTTCTGGGAATGAAATATCCAAATGAGTGAAGCTCATTTTTGATGGAGGTGAATCTGGTGTGCATATCTTGTATGGACTCATCATCCTTCATCCTGAAGAGCTCATATTCAGTGGTGAGCATGTCGATCTTGGATTGTTTGACTTGAGTGGTTCTTTCGTGTGCAGTTTGTAAGGCTTCCCATATTTGTTTGGAAGTATCACACGCTGATACTCCATTGTACTCATCAGGTCCTACGCCACACATCAAGATTTTCTTGGCACGATAGTTCTTTTCAACAGCTTTTCTGTCAGTGTCATTGTACTCTCTTCTCCCTTTGGGCACCAATGGTCCTGTTACTTCAAGTTTCTTCATGGGAACATATGGACCATCACAAATGATGTCCCACATAACTGAATCTTTAGCCATTATGAAGTCATGCATCCGAGTCTTCCACCATCCATAGTATTGACCATTGAATCTGGGAGGTCTATAGGTTGATTGTCCTTCTTCAAAGCTTGGTGGAGCAGCCATTTAAGGATCTTTCCTAGCTGTTAGCTTGATAGGAGGATCCCGTTCTGAAACCAATTGATAACCTGTATGAATCCACCAAACTATGGAGTACCTGGTCCCGTTTGAGGTTGATACGTAGGAAGTAGTAAGAGTGAAAGTAAAGGCAAGAGATTTTGTACGTGGAAAAATGCCACACAAGAGGATCAAAAAACCATGACCTACTCTTGTAGACTTTTAACTCAACTAACTTGTAATCTACCTATTACAATCCACTTTGCAATACTGCCGATTGCAAAGACTTCAAACTAATTTGTAATGCAACCACCACAAGCCACTCTCTAACACTCCTAGTTATAGAGGATTTAACTTATGACTATTCCTAGTCACAACATAAACTCTAAAGTTTACGAATTTGATTTTTTCCTAAAACAACACTTCTAAGAAAGCAAAGTAGGAATTGCAATATAGAGCAATTAACAAGATTACAACTAAACTATGGATATACATAAGACTCGTTTAGAAACGGATCCTTAGTGGAGTTGTCTTCTTGTTCTTGACACATCAATGACTTCAATGCCAGATCAATGCTTTTTTTTCTTGAGAGAATATCAGTGAATGCACAAATCCTGGTGTGTCTTGCACTAGGTTATTTTATCACAAAAGATATCACAATAGGTAGTGATGTCAACTCGTGGTGTACTTTTTCCTAGAGAGAATTGATTGCTGCACTGTCTGCACAACCACTACTGGGCAGTTGCTTTCCAGCTGGATAGTGAACTTTGTACTTCTATCAGAACACACCAACGGACCAAGTCCTCGTCGTGTTCCGCTTCTGTAACAGTTACCAGATGGTCACTTTCTTCTATCACATTCCAGTTGTGTACTTGACCTATACTTCTGTTAGAGAACCTATAAAGAGCATGTCCCTGTTGTGTTCCTCTTTATATTGATTGCATACAGTCACTAACTTTTTTGTGCTGGAGAACCCTAAGAGACCGGGGGACCAGGTCCCTATGATGTTCCTCTCTGTGATCGTTTAGTTCCTTCCTGTTGCTGAATTGTTCATATGAGATGTATAACTTGTGCAACAAGATTCTCTATCCGGTTCTTCATAACAAGTTTGTTAGATCATCAAAATATAAGAAGAATAAGGCTAAGACATTGAAAACCCATCAGCCTCTATAGGCATCATCATCATCATATCATACCCAACCTCGAATAGGACTTGGTGAAAACGTACCTGGCCATCATAAGGCTTGGTAGAATAATATAGATACTATATATAATGCAAGTTGGATAAATGGAATCACGTTCTAAAACTTTCGGAGTGACGTAAGGTCGTTGCACCTTCGATTAACATTATGGATATCCATACCATCAATATGAACCTCAGTAGGATTCAAGGATCATGCATACATGCTTAGAATAACTTTATAAGGAAAGAACAACATGGACAACCTTAGTCCCTATGAGTAAATCCATTATAAAATAACATATCGTTTATGTTCGTTTTACTTTAGGTCATGCCAAAAGAAATAAGGAATTAACTTAACATACCTTAACTCCTTGATTCCTTAATACCTTCCAAGCAATTCATCAAATAACTCAACTCAATCTACCATAGTAAAAGGAGATTCAAAATCAGTGCTCAGCAAAGGCTAAGTCTGCAACATAAACTAGAAGCTCGTTTATGTAAATTTGTGCAGCATCTCCCCTGTTACAAGGGCCTCCTACAATACCATATACCAACAACAAAAACTATAGAAATCCATCAACATATAAATATCAATAATAAGACGCTATATAGCAACAACAACTCACAACTACTTCACGACGAGTGGCAAGCTCCGATTGGAATCCGTATACCCCATATCACCCCTTCTAGACTTCATGCTTCAACTTAACAGTATCATTAACATGATAACGAAGTCATTAATCAATGATTCCAGCCTTATACCATATATTTATAACAACAAAAACAATCCACAACTCCAACTATCCTCAATTAGCAACTTTATTCACTAGTTCATGTATAATCCATCCATTTAACTTAATCAACATCAAGATAACCTTAAGCACATGCAAGAACACAATATACATACTTCCTACTATATTTTCAAGTTAATATACAAGTTATATTTAGCTTGCAACATCTCTCAATAGCAATATAACACCATAGACGTGACTTAGGCTAATCCAAGTATTATCTTGTAGTTTATCATCCTAACAACTTAACCAACATACAAGAAAGCTTAAGCACAATTAGTAGGTTGCTATAATCACTTTATCCAGTAGCAACAACTTGAAATTTCAGCCAAACATAGCCCACAACTATCCTCAATGTGAACACAACCTCAAAAGGTATTTTTCTTCACCAAAACTAACTTTTGATATTGAAATATGGCGTAATCACTTTGGAATCACTTAAAACCTTATGGTATTTGTTTAGGAGGTTTAGGAGAAGTTTGGAGATAAAGTGGATTCGAAAATGAGCAGAAAATAAACATCTGAATCATTTTTAAAGTGAAGTAGGTCGAGAACGCCTAAGAAGGTCCCATAGGAGCTTCTTGCGCAGGCTCGCAAAAATTAGAATATCTCTTTACTCCAATGTTGTATCAACAAACGGTTTTATTTACTGTGAAAATGGTAACAACAATTAAAATTGTAAATGGGACTCTAAAAAAATACGTGATCTATTACCGAGCTAATTGTTAAAGCAGTTAATGCTAAGAAAGCGAAGAGTAATGGTAAAATACGAGCTAATACGAGGAAGTAATCAAACCAAAGGGGCCTGTTGCCATAGCTTGGAGATGGTCGATGGGACCTCGGAGTCGGCGTTGGTATTGATCTCGGACTATCGGGGATGGCCGGTGATGGGATAACAGTTAGAGGTATGATTAAGCAAGGCTCTATATTGCCAATACTAAACGATACGGTGAAGAACAAGTAAGAAAATAATAAATGCGAACGAGGTCTCGAGCCTGCGAGGATTAACCACTTAGAAGAAAAGAGAGAGAGAAAGAGAGAGAGATATTAGTGCATTTGTGGAGAAATGGAGCAACATCAGCCCTTTACAAGATCGTATGGGCTCCTCTTATATAGGAGAGGGAACCCGTCATGGTACAGAGTGCATTAAATGTAAAGATACGGGGATGGGACGGCTAGACAAGACACCAGGACCTATTGATTCTAGCTGCTTGTCTCGGGAGTCCCCCGTCTTCGTAACCTTTGCTGGGCCGCGGATGGATCCTTCAACCTCGAAGCCACTATGGGACCGCGGATGATCCTCAAGATGAGGAGCCTGATCATGATCCCACAAACTCGAGGTGCTGTCACGACATTCTGAATATACCTCAAGGGCGGGAGATGGGTTCCCCCGATTTCACCATACACAGATAGTCTCCGCGTTTCCTAGAACGAAGTGGTAAGAAATGATGTTGAATCGTCGTCTCGAGGCCATTATTCCATGACATCAACTATCTAAGAGGATTAAATGCTATGTCCCAGGGAACTGTGTAGTGCCGCCATCAAATGCGATAATCGAGAAATCCCTGAACTGCTGTAGGTTCATCTCTTCCACTTCCCCAGTGGTTCCTATAAATGCTCCGGTTGCTAGATACTCCCATCTTCATCCTTCCCCCAAGCATGTAAACCAGAATTTTGTTATTGGATACCTTTACATTTTTCCTTCTCTTTTCGGAAAGGTTTTACCATTTCTTATGGCCAGGATTTCTAGGACGGTCCCTCGACGAAATGATGCTGCGTCGTTATCCCGATTGTCTGAGGGGGAAAGTGAATCGGTTCCCACTTTGGAGTAATGGACCCCCCCCCGGATATTGACACGTCGGATAATTTCGACATAGAAAATCCCTTGTCTATACCGGGTCGATGTGAGCACGTATCTCGATATGTCAGCATCGTGACCGATGTTGACAAAGTGAAGGAGGACTGCCGATGGAGTAAGGCAATGGAGGTAGAAGTTCCTGACCCTAGCGACAACATTACAGACTTCAAGGATGGCTTTCTCTACATATACACTTATCTATTCACCCTAGGTCCTGATAAATCTGTCGAATCTTCTCTTTTGGAAATCGATCCGATTATCCTTAACGTCTACGCTCAATATCGGGTGACCCTCGATCAAATCTTCCTATCCTTTTGGAGGATCATGTTAATGATCAGGCTTTTTACCAAAGGGGTTACAGGTGAGGTCTTTACCCTTATCAATTTTATAAGATTGTACCACCCACGGCTATATCGAGGCTTAATCAAGCTTCGACAGTGGTCCAAAAAATCTTTCTTCACAAGCGTTGATGAGGACAAGGATCGAGGATGGATGAGCATGTTCGTTCGAGTGAGGACCTCGAATATCATCCCGGCGCGGAGGATTCCCTTTCCATAGCGATGGAACGATTGACGTGAGTGAAATTCTCTTTAGCCACTTCTCAATTATTCTTTTGTTTGTCACGATAAACCTTTTTGTGCTCTCTCCAGCTGTCGCTTGGCATCCTGAGGCGGTCCCAAACTTGGCGGGATGGATCAGGTGTTTGGATGCAAGGTTCCCGTATCGTCTCCGGTCTTGAACCGTCATGTCCAAGAAGTTCTGGGTGGCTAAGAATCACGGTGAGGCTTCTTCGTTGCTCGTGCTTTAACTTTTGTGTTTCTTTCCGAACTCTAAGTAGTGGCATGTTGTGTCTCTTATGCTGGTGCAGGCCTTAGGGAGAGTATGTAGATGAAACCACCCCTGATGGTTATGCGGAGGCCTTGGGTCCTGATATGAACAAGAAAAGGAAAGACAGGGCGACCATTGCTTGTCCTGATGAAACCAGGGCCCTAACATCCGGGTCGAACCCCGATATTGAGGGGGAGGACAAGGATAGAAGTCCGTTGAGGAGGAAGACGAGGTCTAGTGTGAGGGATTTACACATTCCTCAGTCGGAGGCTGCTGAGTCTGGGATGGCTAGGTCCGGTAGGGCTAAAGAGCCAGGGATCCTCAAAGAGAATGTTGATGTGACTTCGAATCGTGCAGCCAGATTTGATGTGTCTTCTACTAGCAGGACCGTTGGCCCCGATGGGTCGGGGTTCGGGACTTTCCAAGGATATAGACTGCTATTCGAAGACATCAACGACCCGAACGATTTTATTCAGAACTTCCAGTCTCATCAGGAGAGCTGAGGGATGCCGAGGGGATGATTGGCACCGCTGTTGGCACTCCTTTCAAGAGGAAGGCTTCATTGCCAATATTGTTTATGGCGTAATCGACTAAGTTGACCTTGACGTTTCTAGCAACGTTAAAGAGGCGGAGAAGTCCGTGCAACGGGTGATAACTTTTCCTTGCGTGTTTCTTTTCATTTTCAGGCATCATTCGTCATCTCTCTTAATTTTCTCATTGTGCCGCAGTGTAAAAAGGCGTATGATCTTGCCATCCTTCGTCTTCATGAGGAACATTCTGGCCAGGAGAAGGAGCACGATAACACTGCTTTGAAACTTCAAGACTCGGAGGCTCGTGGCGCCCGGAGAGATAAAGAAATAGGGGAGCATTGGCCTCTTTGGAAACGGCTCTTCGGGATACAGTCGCTCTTTCTAACAAGATATTCTGCCTTGCTCAAACCTACCCCTTTTACTCCGTATCCATACGTGTTTTGTTATTCACATATTCACAATCTCGCCTATCTGTGTAGGTTGAGTAGAGCAGCTCGTAGATTGGTCAGTTAGAAGTGGAGGTCTCCGGGCTGAAGGAGCGGAGCGAGACTATAATCGGGGAATTAGTGACATCCAGGGGCCTTATCTCGGACACCCGCAGGAGTAGTCTCCGAGTCCTCCCCCCTTTTTTGTATGCCTTCTTTTTTGTTTTATGCGTTCTCCCTCCCGGGAGAGTAATAGTGTAAAAAGGCGTTTTTCCTTTTTGTTAATGTACAAAAAGAGGTTTTATTCTGCTAGATCTTCTTGCTGCTTTCCCTTTCTCCTTCCCCCCTTGGAGCCTTTTCGTAGGATGGGCTGTGGGCCCCGATACCAGCCATGTACCGAGGTTGAGTCGATGGCACCTCCGAACCGATGCTTGCGACGTCAGGGATCTCTCGAGGTCCCTTGATTTATGAGTCATGTGGGAGCCTAAGCTGATTCCGCCGGTGCACTCCCCAAGGAGAAGGTGACATTTAACGTGGCCAGAATTAATTGGCCTTCTTGGGCAATTAAGCAGTTGTTGACTGGCCCCTATATAATTATGTATCCGCCCTTCAAGCAGCGATTTTGGCGTTGTTTGGTAAGCCTATCTCCTTTGTTGTAGAGCTTGGCACTTTGTGCGAGTTCCTCCATTTCTTTGCTTTAGGGAGTTTTTGTGTAAACCCTCCTTTTGGCTGATTCGCCTGATTCCTCAGTCTCAAGTGTCGGGAGTTCATTCCAGGAGAGGCTGGATTCCCTGGAGGAGGAGGAGAGATTACTGGCCCAAGGATCGAGGAGCGCTGGCAAAAGGAAAGGCGTCTCGTGGCGTGAGAAGGCTTACGGTGAGGCGTCTCCTCCGTAGCGGTTGAGGGGAAGCAATTTGGTCGGCCGACAAGCTTCTAGGATAGATGCATCATCGGATGTTGTTTTGGCCCTCGGCAAGGCTTATCGTCTTGGCCTCGTGGTGAGTTTTCGGCTGTGGTAGGGATGTTCTGGTCCCCTGCTCCTTTCTCTTCCCTTTACTCACCTGACTTTTCGTCTTCAGGCTTTTGATAGGCTTAAAGTTGTGCTGCTTCATTGTGAGGCCCCGTTGTAGGAGGCTCGAGAAAGGGAAAAATCCCTCAAACTTCTTTGTGTGGTGAAGGAAAATGAGCTCGTATCTTTACGGCGTGGGGCGGACCGAAGCCGCGCCCGGGAGACCCTTTTGGAGAAACAGGTATGTTGCATCCCGTGCTGCCCTGTATTCGTCATTTTGTCCTGCTGTTTTTGACGTGCCGCTCTTGAGGCGCAAATTTGGGCGGCTCATGCGAATGATTCTACTCGGGCGAAGATGATCGCGAGACTCTCATCCGAGCTACCAAGGGTAAAAACCTAGGTGGTGAACGTCCGAGTTGAGGTCGTAATGAATAATACCAGGGCGGGGCAAAAATTGGCGGCTCATTCAAGGAGTGACACTACCACTAAGGCTAAGTTGAAGAAGACCCTCTATCGAGCAAACAGCAGCGGGGAATATGAGAGGTGCATATCACGGAGGGAGACCCTCGAGGAGATTCATTCCAAAGGCTTTGATCTTTCGGAGGAGATCGGACAAGCCAAAGGAGAGGAGTTCGATGCCAAGTTCCTGATATCCGACAATGACGATGATGAGTAAATGACCGCCAGGACATATCTACCTGAATGAATATTCCCTACCTTCTTTGTTGTGTATATATAGTTTTCATTATACAATGTAGGCTGAGATTGCGCCTAGTCATCACTATGTAGTAATAAGAGGGGAAACCTCGCAACTTGTATCTTCTGTATTCCTGCTTGTTCAGTCTCCGAGTTGAAGTTTGACTCAAGCTTAATATACCCTCAAGTTTTGCGCTCGTTTGGGCTAGCGGTGATAGTTTTTATTTCTTGCCCTTGTGCATTTTTGCAATTTTCGAGTCCAGTCTCCAGGTCGCGTTGCGATCCAAGCTATAATCGACCTTCGAATTGCCTTGAATTTTTGGTTGGCGACAGTGGTGTTCATGTCGTGCCCTTAGGCACGTCGTAGCTTCTGGGTCCAGTCTCCAAGTCACGTTGCGATTCGAGCTGTAATCGACCCATAAATTTCCTTGATTCCCTTGCCGGCGAAAGTGTCATTTAAAACGTGCCCTTAGGTATATTGTAGCTTTTGGGTCCAGTATCCGAGTCGCATTGTGATTCGAGCTGTAATCGACCCATAAATTTTCATGATTCTCTGGCTGGCGATAGAGGCATTTATTTCGTTTGGTCGTTTGAGACCTTTTAGTATGTGGCCTGGAGGCTTTGCATAGTTAACTATTTATGATTCGGTCTCTGAATTATGTTACGATTCGAGCTCATTTTAATCCTCAAGTTGTCAAAATTATTTAGCTGGCGATAATGGCTCTTACGCTGTTTGGTCCTACAGACCTTTCAATATGAGGCCCCTAGGCATGCTTAGCTGGCGACAATGGCTGTTATGCTATTTTTGTCCGTGGGCTTTTTGTAGGCTTTGATTCCACTCATTAAGGTCTTTTTATAATACTTTTGCTGGACCCGTCGTCGGTTCTAGAGGAACATCGATTTCAAGTCGTTGTCGGCGATATTTCGAGCACCTCGTAAGGTTCTTAGCTTGTAGGCCGAGTAGATCGACGCTCTTGCATTGTGGAGCCGACATTGTTAGAGCTTTTTTTGCCTGTGGAGGGAAGCCTGTTTTAACCGGTTCCTTCCGAAGTATAGTCGGAGTAGTGGCCTATGATTTTTTAGCGATAGTCGGGCGTCGTCGAGTCGTGTTATTTTGTGATGTATCTACCATTTTGACCGTAGTCATATGCATTTGGCTGTAGCCATTTTTGATCCCTAGTGATAGTTTAGGCGTCTACATCGAGGGTATGCCCTTTAGGGATTCTTACAAATGCGATGTATAGCCTAAACTTTGGGATTTTTCATGCCTGTTGAGGTCTTATAGTTTACCATGCCTATTGAGGTCTTACAGTTTGCCATGCCTATTGAGGTCTTACAGTTTGTAGAATAGATCTGGTTACGCCGAGACTGCCCGCTAGGGGTCTTACAGTTTTGGGTTTTCCAGTTGTATGGCGATTAATAGTAGCCTCTGAGTCATCAAGTTTGTTTGAGCTTGAAGACAGCTCCTCGTGAGCTCGGAGTTGCCTTCCAGGGGCTTGATGAGCCCGAAGTTCCGACCCTGAGGTCATGCAAGTTGTCAAATTGCTGATGCTGAGTCTCTGAGTACATTGGGGCTCATTTAAAGGAGAAGTATTTGCTGCGAATATGTCGAAATCTTCCCGAAATAAGAAATGTCGAAAGGGTATTCTTTAGTGCTTGGCGTAAATATATGCTGTAAATACATATTGTCCCATTCTCGCGAGCTCGGCCTGCATGGGTGCGGCCCCTCTGATTATCTGATCCATTTACATGGTTTCGTTTATAGAACTTAGCTTGCCAATTGTTGGCCCTTCCGAGGGGATGGTGCCCTTAAGAGAAGGTTATCGCAGGTCGTCCTACTATAGAAGAAAGGACTGCGATCTTGTCGAATCCCTTTATTGAGGGTATGTTGCTTCGCTAATAATCTTGCTGGCGGGACCTTTAGGCTGAAAAACCTGGTTGAGGAGAGAGAGCTCGGCGGGTCCTGCAGAGGCCTCGATTCTTCGAGTGGAGTTTAGAATTTCTGAATGCCTTGCCTGACTGCCTGCATGTAGGTTAGTAAAAGAAAAGAAACAACAAAGGAGCAGAGTAGTTCTTCCCTAATGCAGGGTGTGGAGGCGACGTTTTTTGAGGTCAGGTATGTTCCTGCTGTTTCGAGGCGCGAGCCTTAATGCAACTTTCTGCCGCGTTAAACCAGGATCGGCCGAAGATGCGGTTCTGCTTAACCTCTGATCACTTCGAGGGCAAAGTTGTCAATGCCAGCGATGGGGTACCTGGTGAGGGCAGAGTCGAATACCTTAGTCCTACCATTGTCGGGGAGTTTCACCCTTTTGGCGTAGTGGGGTCGAAATCACCTCTGGGCGGTGCGCCCATTGTCGTCCGAATAAAAACGTCCGCGCTTTGCGGACTCGACGTTCCAGTCCAAATCAAGAGAGTTGTGTAGAGGGAGCATCATTCCCAATTGTTGTGGCGATGGGCGTCTGAAATCCATCAAGGATTTGAGGTGTGGGAGTGATTTGGTTCATTAGTCCAAACTGCCTTATTGGCTTTGGCTTGACGCCGTCGATGTAGTTAGTCGAAACACCTGCATTCATGAACGCATGCTTTACTTGGAATAGGTTAAATGAGGGAGGGCCCTTTTCCTTGATGCAAGGGTATCCTTCAGTTATATTCCCAGACCCACCTTTTCCTGGCGATGAGCGCTTTCTCTCTGCATTTTACGGATCTTTGAAGGGTTCCGCCTCCCCTCTACTGTCGTGGCAATATGCTATGGATTGTCAGCTTTGTTTTTCCCGATATCCTTCCTCCCTTGGAGTTGGATTATAGCCTGACTGCTCGATGATACTTGGTGGCGAGCTCTATTGAATAACATGGTTGTTGTTCTTTTGGGCTGGTGATCCCGGACGCCATGTGGTTCTTGTGCCGGGCCATAGTTCTCTTGGAGAAGTCTTGGTCGAATAGGTCTGAGCCGCCTGGCATTTTCGGATTCGCTTATGGTGATTACGATATGCGGTACAACAATGCCGAAATTATGCTCAGTTGGGCGGGGTTTCCCTACAAACTGTGCCTTGTTGAATCTGGTTCCTTTGGAGGTTCCTCGAGGGTGCTTTTCTCGGGCCATCCCCCTACTATTGTGAGGTAAGTTGCTTCTTAAGTCGTTCTTTCCATTTTCCATGCATGGATGATACCTCCAACTGCTTTGTGTCTGCTCTTTTGTCGGGGGTCTGCTTGGATATACCGAACCTGAGGGGCTTCCTGGAGGGTTGTCAATGGCCCCGATTGGGCACTGGTGCCGGGTGTGGGTATCCAATCGGACCTCAGCTGGTACCTGATCGGGCTCCGCCAAAATGCCCCGAAATCATTGGGCATGCTTTGCTTAGGTTTCGGGTGAGGGCCTTTGTTGGCCAATCATCCGAGACCGGGAGCGATCTCATTTGTCTTATCAGGTGATAGGGTGCGGCTTACCGTGGCATTACATTTCTTCTTTGTTCGGCCTTAGGTGTATCGGGCCTTCTTGATACTGCTTTAGTTGCATTGGCGCATGCTTCTGCGGAGGACCACACTGGTATGGTAAGCGAGTCTCTAAGGTCAGGTTCCAGGCAATGGCGTTGCATCACAGTTCCTCTCGAAAGAGTTTCTTTGAACTTCCTTAATGAGACGAGTTCGAACCCATCATCTCGGGTACCGCTGCCTCTAAACGAGCACGCACAAGCGGTGGTGCGCCCGTTGGGATCAAAGGTCCTATCGCACTTAGGGAGTTCTGGCGTTACGGGTTTCTTCGAAGCAAGTTTCGAGACTGTTTCCTCGGGAGACGGTTGCTATAGGAGCTTCCACAAGCCTGATTCGATCCCTTTGAAGAGATTCCAAAGCATCTTCACTGCGGCGGGGTCGGTTACTGACCTGTTGTTACTTGATCTATCGGGTACTAGCTCATCATACGGGGGTATCTCCATCGCTATTGCGTTGGGGGTCCCCGAGCGGCTTTGCAGCTGAGCGATAGCCAACTGTCGTGCCTGCAACATTTCAAAAATAACATGAAGATTAACTTCTTGTTCTACTCAGGGATAGATTTTTTGTGCTTCCTATTGGCCGTTGTGCCGTACGCTCCTGTCGGTGTGAGAAGTTTCGTCGACTCATTGTGAGCCCTGTGAATCTGCGTCCGCTACAATTGGTCCGGCAGCGATATCAGGATCACGCGGTGGTGCTCCAGCAGCTGGGATAGCCATGCCATTTTCCCCACGATTTTCGAGGTTGTCGTTCTCAACTCCGTTTACCGAGCTGAACATTTGGCCTGAAATCAAAGGATCTTGGACAAGAAAAAGTGTGAAAGATAATGTATGTTTATGTGACGAAACCAGCAAAAAAATAATCACTATTATTTTTAGCCCCACGGTGGTTGCCAAACTGTTTACCGTAAAAATGGTAACAACTATAAAATTTGTAAAAGGGACTCTAAAAATACGTGATCTATTCCCGAGCTAGTTGTTAAAGCAGTTAATTCTAAGAACGCAAAGTGTAATGGTAAAATGCGAGCTAATACAAGGTAGTAATCAAACCAAAGGGGCCTGTTGCCCGAGCTCGAAAATGGTCGATGGGACCTCGGGGTCGGCATTGGTATCGATCTCGGACTATTAGGGATGGGATAACAGTTAGAGTTATGATTAAGTAAGGCTCTATATTGCCAATACTAATTGATACGGTGAAGAACAAGTAATAAAATAATAAATGCGAAGGAGGTCTCGAGCCTGCGAGGATGAACCACTTAGAAGAAGAGAGAGAGAAAGAGAGATATTATTGAATTTGTAAAGAAATGGAGCAACATCAGCCCTTTACAAGATGGTACGGGCTTCTCTTATATAGGCGAGGGAACCCAACATGGTACAAAGTGCATTAAATGTAAAGATACGGGGATGGGACGGCTCGACAAGACACCAGGACCTATTGATTCTAGCTGTTTGCCTCAGGAGTCCCCCATCTTCGTAACCTTTGCTAGGCCGCGGATGGATCCTTCAACCTCGGAGCCACTGCGGGACCGCGGATGATCCTCATGATGAGGAGCCCGATCACGATCCTACAGCCTCGAGGTGCTGTCACGACATTCCGAATATACCTTAAGGGCGGGAGATAGGTTCCCCTGATTTCACCATACACATGTTTAATGCATTGGAAACTAGATGCATATATATTCAATTTTGTAGTAGACTATCTAACAATTCCAAGTACATTGGGATAAAAGCTCAGTTTCATTTCACCTAATTTCAGCACATTATGAATGTAACTTGTGATGACCTTTGCCAATTTTTTTTTCACAACTTGCTTGGCTTCAAAACATAGAAAATGACTATTATACGTCTAAAAAAACTCATAGCATAACCTCATTATCATTTTAAGAACCCTAGTCTCACCCCAAAATACATGTTATAACATTCCAAACTTGTCGACGTTTGACGAAACTTATTTTCTTCAATTGGTTTAGCTTCTAAGCTTTTCAACCCTCTTGGTACTCGTTATTCTTGATCTTAAATATTTGTGACCTCCAAGGTAAGATGATTAACTTACTTTATATACTTCAAACTATAATCTTATTTCTGAGCTTACATCAATTGACTTACAATGTACTCTCATGTACGAAAAACATGGGCTGTAACATCATTCCCCCCTTTAGAACATTCGTCCGCGAATGTTGACTGATGCACTTATCCATCTCTTAAGAAATAGATTTTATGAATACGTTAATATTGTCTTTGCCATCTAGGGAGTTGTTCGGTGAATAAATCCAAAGGCTAGTGCTTTTCCTTTCTTTAGGCCTCTTTCTCACACCATGACTTGTGGTCGAAGTTCTTTAAATCTCGTGACTATTTCTACCTTCTTTCATGCCGCCTGTACAATTCTGACCTTGTATATGCGCATATGCGACTCTTCTCGCCTTTTTCCTTCAACGTTTAGCCAATCTCTAGGCCTCACTTTAGGAACCTATTCATAGCTTGACAAGATGTCCCTCTGGGCATCTATAGGTGTGTATGCGGCAAAATCAGAGGGCCTAATTTCTTGCTATCAAGTCACTTCGGAAGAATATATCGAGACCCCAAGGACATGGAGTTGCGATCGAGTCCCCTCAAATTGGTATGTATCAACAGGTATACATCTCAGTATTAAACATGACCCCTCAAATTGGTATCAGAGCTATGGAAAATAAACATTTATATTAAGAAGCAAATCATGAAAAATAACACTGACATTAATAGTACAAACCCGCAAAACAGTGAAACAATTAAAATAACTAAGAAATCGCAGAAAATTAGAAAGAAACTAAAGAAACTATACATAGAATATGAATACTTAAGTATCACAAAAATAAACAAAGCTAGGCTGTCTAAATTAATCGATATAATATCTAAAACAGAATATAAATATGTTTGTTATCTAAAGGATAAAAGATGAATAAAGAAGAATTCGCACTAGAAGAGAAAACATATGAGAATCCAGAAGGATTAAAAATAACAATAATATTTTCCAACTTAGGAAGAAGATATAAAAAAATAGGAAATAACCTAAACTTAATGTTAGAAAAAGAAACTGTAAAACTAGAGGATAGTTTAACTGCCATGGTTAGAATAACAAAAGAAAACGAAGAAATAGATAGAAAACGAGAGATTAAAGAAATACAACAGCAAGCTAAAGAAAAAATACAACAGATAGAGGAAGTAAAAAACACTAAAATAACAGAATTAGAAAAAGAATTAGAGATGCTAAAACAGATGTATGCAAATAAACTAAAAGAAAAGGAAAAACGTAAAGAAGAAGAACAAGAACTAAAACTAACAAATGAGATAGAAAAGTTCAAATTACAGTTAGAAGAAGTACAGGAGAGTCCATCAAAAATAAGTATAAACGAAATAAATGACCAAAGTGATAAAGACACAGAACTAGGAGAAAACTATTCAGAAACAAGTGAAACATACACAGAACTTATAGAGAAAACGGAAAAGATAAAAATAAACCCAGAAATAAATACAGGAGATATGAACGAGGATAAACCAAGCATATCAGGAGTAAAAAATCCAAAACATTTCAACCCAACCTATTACAGAGTAAGTTATGATGCATATGATAGAAACAAAACATTATGGGATGAAAGGTTAAATAAGAAATGGGCACCAAGACAGATAACTGAGCAATATAATTTTTTAGATCTAGATTGTGTAGCAGATATAAATAAAACAATACAATTATGGATAGGATATATCTCAAAACAACTAATAGATAATAAAATAGCAATAGCAGAAACACCAGGATATATAGAAAGAACATTAATAGGAACTGTAAAATTATGGTTACAAAATTTATCAAGTGAAAGCTTAGACACATTAAGGAGTAATAAAAAACTTGACGGTACAACTACAACAACAGTTACAGATATATTAAATAAATATGAAATAGCAATAAGAAATGAATTTAGTAGTATGACAACAGAAGTAGAAGAACAAAATAAAGAAAAAATTACAAATAGGAATTTAATGACAAAATTAGCAATATGTAATATGTGTTATATAGATGAATATACTTGTGCATTTAGAGACTATTATTATAAAGGAACATATAGTCCGGATGAAAGTAAAGAGATAAGAAAATTATATTTTACAAAATTACCAGAACCCTTTAGCTCAAAAATAATAAAAAATTGGAACGAAGCAGGACTAGCAGATACATTAGGAGCAAGGATAAAATTTCTACAAAACTGGTTTATAGAATTATGTGAAAAATATAAAGAAAACATGAAAATGGAAAAAATATTAGTAAAAAATTTGGCATGTTGCAAAAGTAGAATAGCACCCCAATTTGGCTGCACAGATAAATATTACAAAAAAGAAGGAAAGAAAAAGAAATTTAAATCAAAATATTCAAAATATAAATATAGGAAACCAAGAGGAAGATATTATGTAAAAAATTATAAACATAAAAAACCATATAGGAAAAAGAAAAAACTAACAGAATGTACTTGCTATAATTGTGGAAAGCTAGGACACTTAGCCAAAGATTGTAGTTTATCATAGAGTTTATCATATTTTAATAAGTTATACTGAACAATCTTTTCTGGTCACTACCATGTTTTTCATGCTTCAATCATTTACCCTAACAGCGCCTCAACTCTGTGTACTCCCCTAAACGGCTTCCTTGCCTACTGGTTTCCACTTTAGGATGGCATAGTCTGGGCTTAACTACTCTCAGCATTATTAGACAGGCAAACTTTCTCAAGATGTTCTTTATAACAGTACTATAACATGATAAACAATTATGATATTCAAGAGATTATAAGGAATATAAGAGTTTAGTTAAACATGATTATGAATAAACTTACCTGGTTTTGTAACTCGTTTGAATGCTCCATAACTTTCAGAAGTTTGTATATAATCAAATATTTTATTGAGAGAAGATAAGAGAGAGAAGGTGAGTATGAGGATGTCTGAGGCTGTCCTCCCTTCCTCTGATTTACAAAATATATAGAAAATTTAAACGACTCCTACTGTTCATGAACGACCTTTACTGTTCATGAATGTGACTCGTACTATTTACTTTACGACTTTTTTACATGACTCTTACTATTCATGAACGACCTTTACTGTTCATGAATGTGACTAGTACTATTTACTTTACGACTTTTTTACATGACTCTTACTATTCATGAACGACCTTTACTGTTCATGAATGTGACTAGTACTATTTACTTTACATTATGTGTTTCCAGTAGCTGTCTTCTTCTTTTGTCTTCTTGTTGATACCTTCATTCTAGTTGGACTTCTGGTACATAGTTATCATCTCCGTTGCACTTTGAACATATGTGGTCTGGATATTTGTGTCCTACTAGTTTGCAGTATCTTGTTAATAACTCGTTTGAAATAAATTCTTTTTTCAATGCTCTGGTAGTTGGTTGCATTTCTGGCTTTAATAATGATAAAATCCATTTCTGGACTTCATCCATATCTCCTTGTCGTAGTTCCTTTGAGTTGGCATATATCATTAACTGGTCTCTGGAATAGTAGCTCCAGATAGCATTTCCTTGTAGATAATTGTTAGCTAGTTCTTGAATAATAGTTGCTATACCAATTATTCTTTTATTGGCATAGAAACTTGGTATCTCCATTTTCTGTATCTCCGGTTGTTTCTCTATCTCTTCCGGTATTATCATATCTCGTGTTAGTCCTATCTTTATCACCTGTATTATGGGTTTTATTTCGTCATATAGTATTTCCGCTGGTGCTGTATAGAATTTGATGAAGAATAGGTTGCCTTTTGTAATTCTCTTGAAGGTGACAAATGCTTTGTATAGCTCTGGTATTCCAATTATTTCTTCTCCGTCGTGGGTATATACTGTGCTAAGTAGTCCGTAGTTGTAACATGTCTTTACTAAGTTTGCTTTTGTTTTTGGCTGGGCTATAAGCCTATTATATCCCTGTAGTTTTTGGGTTACATAATCCTGTGTTGGATCTGTAGTAGTAGTTGATCTAGGGTTTAGGTTCAAGAATGTCTGAATTTTATATATATTCTCAATATATGTTTGAGTAATATGGTTATATACCTTTTTGTTGTGGTGTAGGCTATTGGCATAGGTTGTAGTTTGTGGGGCTATAACTATTGCTTCTCTTGGCTTTTTTGATGTAAATGGCTTATCAAATACGTTGTTTAGGTTTACATTGATATGTGGCTTTTTGTTAACTTGTTTGCTTGTACCTGCAGCTGTATATAAAGCAACTGTGTTATGGGTTTTTTGGAGTTTCCCAACGTCTCCTTCTAACTCTGGAAGTTTAGAGTCTTCCGTTTGACTTAGTTCCGCATTTTTATAGTCATGCTGCTGACTTAGCTTGCTTTCCTCTAGCTGTTGTAATCTTTTTCCCATACCATCCATCTGTAAAGATAGAGTAGTAAGGATTGTAAATATGTCTTTTGATTCTTGGCTTTCATCTGTTTGGGTACCTTTGTCTTGATAGGTAGTCTGCAATAACATTCTTGTCAGTTCGTATTACTTCAATTGTAAATGTAAAATTTTGTATATTCAATACAAGTCTCCTTATTTCCTTTGTAGTTACTGAATCCTGTACTTTCCGTGTTATCCACCATTTTACTTGTGTATTATCTGTTCTTACTATAAATTTGTTATAAACAATATATGGCTCAAATGCTAACAAACATTTATATAATCCAAATAGTTCTTTCCTATTTATCTCCCATTTTAATTGTGGTTCCGTGTATGATCCGGAATAATATCTACAATGGTGTTCAATTTTTTCATTATCATATTTATATTTTAGAACTCCTCTGTAGCTGTGATCACTAGAATCAATTTCTACAATATATGTAAACTGTTTCTTTTCATCCGGAAAATATAGTTTTGGTAATTTTTTACACATATTTTTTATCTTCTGTATATGTATTTTATCTTTTTCGTCAAAATGATATTCTATATCCTTTTTTAATTTTTTCTGTAATGGTTTTAAGTTTTCTGCCAATTTAGGAATATATTCTCTTACTTGGTTAACCAATCCTAAAAATGATTGTAACTTCTTTTTTGTATCAAGTGTTTCATTTAAGTTAATTATTTTTTGTACTATATGGGTTTGCATTTTTATTCCGTTTTTGTCTATTTGTATACCTAAAAATTCTATTTGATTTTTCATTACTTCTGCTTTCTTTTTACTTAAACTTATTCCTGATATTTCTACAATGTGTATGAATTTTTCTAGTAGTTTTATATGTTCGTTCTCTGTTCTAGAATACAACAGTATATCATCTATATATATTATACAATTTTCTAATTGGTTAAAGTAGTTATCCATAAAATGTTGATATCTACCTGGTGCATTTTTATATCCAAATGGTAATACATTCCATTCATAAAATCCTTGTGGTACTGTGAATGCTGTTAACTTCTTAGATTCGTCTTCTAAGTACAATAGGACAACTGACCCTAATGAACACGGTACTGCCTACACCTATACGTGCATGGTGAAAGGGGCCGTAATGCGACACCATAGACTAACTCCCAACCCCATAAACTCACTTACCGTACTGATGTATTCCTCCATAAAGGCACACACCGGTGCCATCGAAGCAACAGCGAGAAAGCCCGACGCATCCAAGATCGAGCAAAGGGAGAATGAAATGTTGCGAGAATTCGCATATCGTTCCTAGATGGAACGAATGGAATTACCCCCGGTATCGGACGATTTCGCGGTACAGGCCTTCACTCAAAGCCTAAACGAACAAAGCCCAATGATTTCAAGGCATTTGAAACAAAACTTGATCGGGTATCCAGCATAGACCTGGTCGGACGCCCACATCCGGCACCAGTCGCAAATCGGGGTCTTAGATAACCAGATGGGAGCCCCTTCGAGCTTAATATACATAAGTAGGCTCCTAGCAAAGTAACCGATGTCAAGCAAGGAGAGAATGCCCCGAGACACAACCTACCTCGCTATGATCGGAGAACTGATCGAGGATAATACCCTCGAGGAATACAAGGCCAACGAGGGCCACAGAGCCAGATTCGATGGGGATACAAGGCCAGCAAGAGTGCCTTGCCCGTCATAATACAATTTCAACATCGCTATACCAAACATCGTGTTCACCGTCAATGAAACCAGGTACGTCAAATGGCCCAGACCAATTCAGTCGAATCCCTCTCAGAGGAATCACAACCTGGTGTGGGAACTATATAATAAGTACGGCCGCGGAGCCAAAGATGGCCACCAGATCCAAAGGAAAAAAGCCAACCCACTCAACAAAAGTCACCTCCAAGAACTGTCGAGCAACTGCATTCAAGTTTAGTCCCGAGTAGGGAAGACAGCCAAGAAGAACGAAGCAAATGGGCCGCGACGTATTACCATGATAGTGGAGGAGCGACGACACTCTCCTAGAACTCATAAAAAGGAGAGTAAACATTCTCATCACCAATGAAAAGCGGATTCGGGGATATATTCCCGAGGACACCCTTACATTCAGCAAAGAGGACACCGAAACATTGTCTCGGCCTCACACTGACGCACTCGTAACCTTCTTCCTCATTCTATCCATTTCAAATAACACATGTGCTCATGAATTTAGGTGGCTCGATCAACGCTGTCGGGCCAAGGATGATAGGGCAGCTTGGACTGCCGGGTCAAATCACGCCGGCCTCTCGAATCTTTGGCGGATTCCAAACGGCGATCGCAATGACAAAGAGAAAGACCATACTCTCAGTTTAGCATGGCTGGCCCAGGCCAGAACGCCAAGTTCCGTATCATTAAAGAAGGCGCAAGGCATGGACGCCTTATTCAGACTACCGTGTACGCACCGTGTGAAGGCAGTGCTGTCCCCCCTTTGCCAAAAGAATGAAATTCCACGCAAGGGACGGAATTAAAACAGTCCGCAAAAAGCAACACACGGCAGGGGGAAAGTTTGCATCACATAACGTATCACCGGTACCAATATCTCCACTCTCGAAAGAGTCAAAGGGTAAGCGAACCATTTATTCGGCCTAGCCGGATTAAACACAGCGGTGGGCTGTTCAATAGTCCTCGCTCCAAAATAGCAGGGACATATCGGACCTCAGAACATCGCTTGTGCATCCCGCAATAAGGTAATACAACCTCCCTCCTTCATTATTTTACACTAACCTGTATGCAGACAGCCGACCAGGGCGTTCGGAAGTGTTACCTCTACCTGAAGATGCCAAGGCCTTAACGACACCCATCGCAGTCTTTCCCCTCGGCCAGACTTTCGCCCAGAAGAGGGTCTCGCCAAAAAGGTTCTTAGCGAAGCGACATGCCTCCTAAGGCGGATCTGCCAAGCTCGCAGGGCTCATTTTGCAACCAACCCCGAACGATGGAGGGCACCCCCTTTGAGGGCGCTGTCCGCTCGGAAGGGCCGGGGAACGACAGACTAAGTTCTAATAGGAAATCATGTACTGCGCCAAATAGTCAAAGGATTCGTGCCCGCGTGTACCGAGCTCATAGCAATGAAACAACATGTGTTCACGCCAAGCAATAAAAAAATATCTTTCAGCATCCCGAACTACAAAAAAGAAAAATTCGGTGTGCTCACGGCATGGATTCCCCCCCCCCCAGCGAGTACGTCCCGAAATACTCGAAGACTCAGCGTGAACAATTTTGCACCCGCACGATCTCAAGGTCGGAACTTTGTGCTCATAAGGCCCCAACAAGGCAATTCCGAGCTCACGGTAACGGCCTTCGAGACTAAGTAAACTCGATGACTCGGAGACTGTCGTCAATCGCCATTCACTGGAAAACTCGAGCCCCTAAGAACCAGAGCGGGCAGACTAAGTCTAGCCAGATCTATTTTACATAGCAACAGAGACAGTAAGACCTCAACGGGCATGAGCAAACTGTAAGAAATCAACATGCATGAGAAAGGTGTAAGACCTCAACATGCATGAAAATTTTGTAAGACCTTACTACATGCATAAAACTCAATCCCAAAGTTTAGGCTATGTGTCGCATTTGTAACACTCTCGAAAGGGCATACCCTCGATGTAGATGCCTAAACTATCACTCGGGATCAAAAATGGCTCTGGCCAAACACATATGACTACTGTCAAAACCATTGCACTAGCCAAATTGATGTGACTCGGGGACGCCCGACCGTCGCTAACAAAATCACAGGCCATTACATCGAATCTACTTCAAAAAGAACCGGTTAAAACAGGCTACCCTCAATAGGCAAACAAGCTTCGACCATGTCAGCCCCACATCACAAGGCTTCGAGCTACTCAACCTACGAGCTAAACCTTTCGAGGTACTCAAACATCGCCACTAGCGACTTTGAAATCGAGGTTCTTCCTGAACCAACGACAGGTCAGGAAAAATCATTTCAAAAGACCTTAACGAGAGGAAAACAAAGCCTATACGTTCCTAAGGGCACATCGTAAGAGCCATTGTCGCCAGCCAAACAAGCCTCAGGTCCACACACTAAAAGGTCGCTTTGACCCAAAGTGTAAGAGCCATTGTCGCCAACTTAAAAATTGAATAATTGAGAATTAAAATGAGCTCGAGTCGTAACCCGATTCGGAGACAAGATCAAAAATAGTTAACTAAACGTGGGCACAACGTAAGAGCCATTGTCGCCAACCAAACGAGCCTCAGGGCTATATACTTAAAAGGTCACTTCGACCCAAGGCGTAAGAGCCATCATCATCCACCCATGCAGACACAAAAAATTTTGAGGGTCAGTTAAGCTCGAGTCGCAACCCGACTCGGAGACTGGACCCAAAACAGTTGAATTACAAATGCCCAAGGGCAAGGCATAAGAGTTGTTGTCGTCCACCTATGCATGCACATGAGATTGAAGGTCAGGTAAGCTCGAGTCAAAACCTGACTTGGAGACTAAACCCAAAACAGTTGCGCAAAGCACAAGAACTCTAACGCCCACTTGCGTTAAAAATCGCACTTAACCGAGCATGAAAGAGCTTTTGGGCCTGCCTGATGAGCTCTGGAGCCGTATTATAAATCTAAGGGTTCCATCCAAAATCCGAAACCAGCCAGCCTGGTCAAAAGCAATGCAGAAAGAGATACAAAAGCGATAAATCTTCAAGTTTTCTTTTATTTACATATGCAAAGGGTGCGTTCTCCCTCTACAAACATGCTCTGCGAATATCAAATACAAAATTACAAAGTCTACACTCCTCTCCAGAAGGCTACGGCCAACTAGCCCCATCTTCACTATCTGTGGCATCGACAAGAAGTGACTGAGCATCATGCTCGTCCACTCTCGCTCGAGCCAACTCTTCCAGGAGAACGAAACCCCTGGTGTTGATCTCTTCAAGTACCTCTCTTCGGGACCTACAACAAAAATATTCCTTGATCCTTTTTTCACGATCGAGGGTCCGCTTCAACTCGGCTTGGGCATCAATAGTGTCCTTCAAATGAATTGTATCTCCTGATCAACCTTAGTCCGACTCAGTGCTACTTCACCTTGAGCATCGACTATTTCAACCCTGACCTTCGAGAGATCGGACTCGAGCTTCGCGATCATATCTGCTTGAACTGAAGCATTGTCACGATCTAGGTAGAGTTGGGCCTCGAAGGCGGGAACTTTGGCCAAGGCACCCTTCTCCTCTGAAGCTTAAGCCTCCACCTGAGCCCTTAGTTCACCACAAGCATTCCAAACTCGGTTGGCTTCGCCCTTAAGGTACTCCAGAGCCTCCATAGCCTCCGTCTTTCTGTGCAACTAAGATAGGCAAAAAGATTAACCTTAAGGGTATAAGAAAAGCGAAACGCGTACAATAAGAGATTACCTACTCCATCAAATAGCTCTCGTAATTCGAGATCTGGTATGCCTCATATTGCCAGTGTATTAACTCAACCTCCTTCTCCTCGCTGAGGAGCCTAAGGGACTTACGCTCATCTAGAGCTTTCCGAAGCCTTGCCCCATGATGGAGCAACTTAGACTTGAGCCTATCAAAGGCCTGCAAAAGAAAAACTCAATAAGAAAGGGAAGACGCAAGATGCAAAAGGGCTATGCCGAAACTCACCACGAAGTGAAGCCAGTGGACTTCCTCGAAGGCCGAGCACACTCATATTGGTACAACCCCTTCGGCTCAGGAAGAACCAACCTTGGTTGAGGCATAATCAAATGGAGGAACCACCGTTTCGAAACCAAAGACTCCAAGAACCGTAGGCTCGGGCGATGTTCTCTGCTCGAAGATACGGACCCGTTCAGCACCGCTAAAAGCTCCATTGCACTATGAGTGCATATCCCATTTATCTCCATCATCCCTTGGCTCGGAGGCCGACAACTCCTCCCCCTCTCCGGAGGAACACAACCTCGCCCCAAGGGACCATCCGATACCTACAACGGCAAAGCCAGTATAAAGGAAAGAGGAACATGTCATCTCAAGTGTACGAAGACCAAGTTAAAAGCAGCATATGCACATACCTTTGTATTTCGCTTCCCATCTGCCTCGGGACATAGCTCTCCACCAACGCTCTTCGCAAGACGAATGGGTCGCCAACCTCGGAACCTAGTTGGGCAAATCGGGAACTTTGCCTAGCGTCCACAAAGTTGCTACAGGAAAGGAAGAAACACAATTACTAAACTGGGTTTCGCTATAAGCGAATCTAAGAAAGCACGAAACACTCCACTTACGCGTATAATTTCATCCCTCGGGAAATGGCATAAGCTCTACAGGGATAATGTCAGTCATCCGGACCCGAACGAATCGACTGACCCACTATCGATCCCCATCTTCCTCATCATCAACAACAAAGGGCATGGACAAACAGTTCCGGAGGGTTAGCAGGCCTCGATGATGAAAGGGCTGGTACAACTTGACGAGGTGACTAAGCGTGAATTCAAGCCCAGCCTTATCCGCAAAGAATCTCATCATTAGCACCACTCTCCAAAACGACGGATAAGTATATGTTTAGGAATCAAGCACGGCCCTATCAAGAGGGCCTAGAGTGAAAGGGTATAAGTATATGTTCAGGAATCCATCAGTAGAGTCCGTAATACTCTCATATGGGGAAAGCTCCTACAACGCTACACCCTCGCCCCATCCGCAGTCTCTCCTCACCATCTGCAGATGTTCCCCTCTTATCGAAGACATATTCTTTAGAGTAATCTCCTGAGGATCCTGAGCATTGGGAGTGGAACTCTCCCCTCCTTGCCAGACAGGCCCTGAAGTAGCAGTCATAACTTGGTAGAATTGGCAAACTAAAGCAAGGACGTACGCCAACAATTTTTGTGCTTGATATAACGAAGGACTCGATGCCAAGGTGGAAGGATGGTTATCTAAAATAATGGGATCTTCCAAAGACGCAAGAGCCGCCCCATGTATATGTGGGATACAACAACAATTCGCCTACCCTGGATAAGCCCTGGGGGGCCAACGACCTCGGAATGGATCCTGAGGTAGTGCCCGACCCCGGAGATCTCCATCAAGAAGAAGTTAGGCCACAGAGGGTCAGTGACATTGTCTCCAATTCCGAGGTGGTACCCAACCTCAAAGTTTTCCTCGAGAAGAAAAAATAAGCACTTTGATCCCCTATTACGAGGACTCGACCGAAAAATATTGCCTAAGTACGAATAGCCCCTTCCTCAGAAGCCTACCTACAACACCTTAAAAGGTAACCTACATCAAGCTCAAAGTAAAAGCTCCAAGCACCCGAAGTCAATTTTCACTTCATCCCCGTGAGGCTCGAAGGCACCAATGATCCCAGTTTAGCGGACCACTTCAGGCTTGATTTCGGGAACAACGATGAGCTCGGAAAGGAGCCATTTCTGTCGACCAAAGACCGGAAAAAATATTGACAATCGTCAATAGAGTCATATATTCCAAATCTCCGCGAACGCACAAGAGTATACAAGAACGCGAGAAAAATCAAAAGTAGAAGTAAAGGAAACATCTTCCTATTTCGTAAATATGGGCTACAACGACCCTCGAGGGGTCCTTACACACAATTACAAAAGCCCGCAAGGAGTCCTTACGTAGAAACAAAGGGGGTATACACCCATAGTGAAAACCTAAGAACCTAGTTCATCTTCGAGGGTCCATCTCCGGTATCAGCATCCTTAAGCGTCGCCTCCACGAGCTTGCATCCGTAAAAGCAATTCCTTCGGCCACCGTCTCCTCTAGGTTCCCAGCTCAATCCTGCGAAAAATCCTCGCCGAGGGAAAAGATGAAGAAGAGGAAAAGGAGGGGATGCAGAGGAGGCAGAGAAAAAAGACATAGCCCACCGAACCCAAAGGTTGAATATTCGGCGGGCCCCAGCCTCAACGACCGGTGGTGCATTTTATCCCTTGGGAAAGGAAAAACCCAAGGGATGAAGTGCCACATGAAGCCTGGGTAGGTGAGTGAGCAGCGGTGCATAGCCCGAATGACTGACTACAAAAATGGAGAATCGATTCCCCGTCTATCATCGTCTCGGGACAATAGGTATGGCTACAGTAGATGCAACAACATTCGCAGTAGCGACGGAACAACATAGTCGAGCTCAGGCAAAGGGCCATGACACGGCCTATCGAAACGATGCCGAACGACCTTGAGGCTGTAGACGCCAACCATGGTTATCAACATAAGAGGATGATGATAAGGAGAAATAGGCGAATGAGCAGATGAAGGTACTTGGATAGAAAAAACAACGCCAGAGCACCCCCATTTATAGGATATGATGACACGGTCAACAAGGCCTTTGGACGAGTGACCGGCAGACGCAATTACTGAGTTTTTGAATAATCGAATCGATGGTGGTACTTTCACGTTGGAGAAAGGGAATCGACAGTGCATTGAATGATGTCAAAAACACCTGTCCATGGGATGTCCCGCTTATCGCAAAAACTCGCACCACATGTTACATCAACGGTATGACGTCGCTTCAAGAAGCTCGAAGAGTTAAGTGTCAGAATCATTTCCCATCGCTTCGTTTTGGGAAACACGGAGACTATCTATATGCGGCAAAATCATAGGGACTAATTTCTTGTTATCAAGTCACTTCGGAAGAATATCTCAAGACCCCGAGGACATGGAGTTGCGACCGAGTCCCCTCCCTCAGGGCTCATCGAGGCCCGACTCAAAGAAGATGAAGATCGAGGTTGGAGCAAAAAGGGGAATTCCCAAGGCATGTGGCTATGTCTGACAGAGCCGACCTACCCAGAGCCTGTGTCGAGGCATCACGTCTAGCCGTCCCATCTCCATGCTTTTATAACTAATGTATGTTGTACTATAACCAGATTCCCTTCCTATATAAAGGGAATCCACACTACTTTGTAGGAGGCTTCTGTTGCTCCAACCATTCTACACAAGATAAATAATATCTCTTTATTTTCTCTCTATCTTACACGCTCTAGGCTACTCTTTGCATTTACTGCATTCATACTTGTTCTTCCTTTATTGTTCTGTATTGGCCATAAAGAGCCTTCTTTAATTATATCTTAACTGTTATCCCCTTCCCGGTTACCCCCGATAGCTCATGCTCGAGTCGGGTATTGACCCCGAGGCCTTTCATCGACTAGTCCGAAGCCAGGGTAGCAAGCCCTTCGGTTTGATTACTACCCCGTTTTATCTTGTATCTCATCATTAAACTTCATACGCTAGCATCAACTGCTCTAACAACTAACATAAAAATAGATCACGTATTTTTAGAGTCACATTTACAAATTTAATTGTTGTTACCATTTTCGCAGTAAACAAGGTGTACTGAAGTGTTTCGCTCGGTACTTTGTCAAACTTACGACTATTGATATATCTTGTTTCTTAGCCTCAATTATCTATCCTTATGACTTTACTACATATAAGTGGGTCATACTATCCCATACCACTTACTTTATTTTATTATTACCTAGATTTGCAACCCAACTATAGGTTACATTGTCGCTGCTTGTCCTATATGTATAAATCTATGTCCTTCAATGCTTCCTCGTTACTGTTCATATTAAAAATGACAACATAATCTCATCTCATACTTTGGAACTTTTATCCATCTATTGGTGATTCACCCTAATGTTGATCTATAATCTACTACTAATAACTTGAAACCTCTTACATAATGCATTGTCACTAGGGCTCACGTCGCATCAAGGAACATTTGAAGTGATTTTCCTGATCCCCCTAGGGACTATACTATACTTCAATACCCGTATTTCATAGCATCCCAACGCAGTTCTTCTTATGGGGGTACTCTAATAACATGCAATTCATGAAATCCCTTTTCTCAAAATCATTACTCAATTAAAGGCATAAACGTCATCCTCTTTCTATCACCATTACACCCTTATTCTACTATTAGGGAAGCATTTCATCTCTTCCAATTGCTCCTAGTCTTAGACACCTCCAAGTTCGTTCAAGCTATACTGAGCTTTTTCTAACATACAGAAACCATCAGCTCTCTTGTTTGGTGGGCTTAGTCCCGATGTCTTACCTTTTCTTGTCACCTTCTAACTCACCTTTTCTTATCCTTACTACCATATGCCTAAAACCTTGTCACTCTACCATACTATAGCTTGTGACCTACACATATCTATTTATACTACTAATAACATTCCTTTCCTTTTGTGCATTCTCAATTGTCTTTAAATGTAAGCAATTACTTTTCCTAGTTGTTCTGCCAGCATGTTGCATGAATATTTGTCTTGTCATATTTCCCACGAATATCATAATTTCCTATACCTTATATGATCTCAAACATCACCTTTGATTTTTTCCCCATTCATTAGCCATGATAGGTGCCGCTTTCTTATGGAGTGTATACAATATTGTAGTGAGACTGTTGTTACAAGATCATTTCCTCTATAGGTAACTATACTTAGGTGGAAACCTTCTTCCTTATTTCCTCAGCTTTTCCTTCGTTGTAGTACTTGGGGAGACCTTTTGGCTCTTGTAAAGTTGCGAGCTTGTAATATTGTATACCGGAAGGAATTCTTTATGTTCTTGCTCGCCTATAATTATCCTTAGTTACATACCTTCACCCTTGTCATCGTAGGGTTGCTATTGAACTGAATTTTTTTACTGTCTTCCTAGTAGTACTTTCTTTTATTTCTGTAACACTTATACATTACCTTTAATTACCCCAACTCCTATCTAAATATTTCTCAAGGATTACGTCGTCATATCAGCGAGACTAAATTCACTATGTTGGGGTTCACTAATGTCTCCCAAACTCACACCACTAATTGGGATTGTGAGGCGGTCAATGCAATTATAAATACCAAACCCAAGTTGGGGTCGATTCCACAAGGAGCTCTATGTGGGATTAGGTATATACCTAGTCTAGTGTATGACGTGCCCAAGATTGCACTTCCACATGATTGATTGTTTCTTTCTACTTCTAATGATTATGCTAATGCTTGTAATTGAAAAGCTAAGAGACAATGTTTTTGGTGTTGTTGTCCTTTCAAGTTTATAAAAGATCTAGGTTCGTGACTTCCACCTAGGTAATGAATTGTAGGATCTAGGGCAAGTTTATTTGGTGGGGGTCATAATATAGCAATCACACACAATTGACAACTCAATACCTCTAAGTAGTTAGAGTGATTTTGCCTAGTTTGACTTTCTCAAGTCCAGATGGGAATTGCATAAAACAAGTGATAAATGCTCAAGTCAGGTCTTACTATCTCTAGATTCAACCCTTTAATTGGGACTATCAATTTTTTGAGTTCACCCCAATTCCTTGTTACCCAAGTTTTCCTAGACTTAGTCTCTCTATCTAAAGTAGAGACTAAGTAAATTAGGCATGAATCAAAATTTTCATCCATCAATTCTCAAATTCAAGCAAGAACTAGGCTAAATATCACTAATCCAATGACAAACAAGCCCTAAATAAAATACCCACTAAGTACCCACACTAAGGTTGGGTCACAACCCTAGCTAGAAATTTAGTTACTCATGGAAAATGAAGAAATCAAAGAAGAAACTTGTCACGACCCAAACCGAGGGGTCACGATGGGCACCCGGTACCTTACTCAACCGAGTACCAACATAATGTTTCTTTCCATGTCATACTATCATAGATAACTGAGCTAGAAGGCTACCGTGAGATAAGTAGAATACAACATTTGATACCCACTTATACACCAGACATACGGGTCCATAAGACCAAAATAATATACTGAACATAGGCCGACAAGGCCATACAATCTTTTACGTACATGGCATCTGTCTACAAGACTCTAAGAATACATAATTTTTCATAAAGGTCGGGACAGTCCTACCATACCAAAAAATACATGTTTAAATTATACTAACCAAACAGCAACTCAGAAGCGAATGTAGTGCACCAACATCTTCCGCTAAGGTGATAGCCTACTTGGAGTTCTCTTGACTTGTCTATCGGGACCTACGAGCATGTAAAGCAGCGTCCCCAAGCAAAAGGGACATCAATACGAATAATGTACCGAGTATGTATGGCACATAAATAAGTACATAACAGACCTGGATGAAATATAGAGTAAATGACTCAACTTGTAAGTCTGGATAAATATGTAAACCATGAAATAATTATAGTATCTTGCATATGTGTACGAATGTCATGTCGTGCATAGGTACATGTTTCATAGCATCATCAGGCCTCTGAGGGAATCCCATCATATCATCTCAGCCATTGTGGGCAAAATCATCAACGTATACCACCTGATCAGGTGGTGGCGCGTATATAACCCTGTAACATTTTCCTATATCCCATATACATATTGTCACACCCGAAACTCGGGAGGCGCGATCGGCGCTTAATCGAGTGAACCCAACTGATCAGGCCTTTTTAACACTTTCTACCCAACTCAATGTTATTAAGGAAACAATGCTTTCGTTTATTTAGACAATACTAAAGATCGTACATTCAATATTGTTAGTTCATTCTTATATCACAAACCTTAAACTATGGCTAAGTTTCCAAGATTTCATATAGTTATAGTTTAGAAGAACTTGAGTTTAGAATTACAGCACAATTCATTGACCCATCCAACACCCGTACATAACCCACACCAACGTCCCCGAAGCCTCTAAGGATAAAAAAGACAATTATGGCAATGCCGACAAGAAGGCACTGGCTATAACTCAAAAGTGGAAGTCTACAACAAAATATGTACAACATAACCCCTTGAAGGAAAAAGGGGCTTACCAAGACTTTGAGAGGAGGATATTCCGCTACTCGCGATCGGCACTGTCCACTATGGAGCCACCTACATTCATTCAAAAATCTAGCGCCCCCGACAAAAAGGACATTAGTACCATGGAGTAGTACTAGTATGTATAACTAAACGCCATCTTATTAGAAAGAACTATCATACAGGAACAAGGAAATCACAAGAGACAATCAAAAACTTTAACCGAACACCACATAATCAAATAAAAGAATCATATAACTTTCACACAATTTCCATAGATTTAGTTTGGGCATTTCATACTATTCATCATTATTAACAATACCACCGCTATCTTGAGCAGAGTCCGATCACGACCCGATTGGCTAGGTTGCCTCATTTGAGACATATACCTCAATCACAATCTCAATCTCTTTTTTCAGAAATCATTATCAGCACAATACCACCATGTGTGCGGCATGGCATCCGATCACGGCCCGATCGGCTAGGGCGCCATACCAAGGCGTTGTTCCTTACTCATTAATCATCTCGTTTCAACCTTTATTTCACATATATCAATTCATAGGCACTTCCAGCCACAATTATCACATCATGTCCACTTTCAATACCAAACCTACAATTTAGGATAATAGGCACATACAAGAGAAATTCAAGTTGTAAACATAGATATGATTTCACATAGGTGGCATGACAATCTAAGTTTAAATCCTAACTAGAGGTCTAGGCATTCCAACACGTGGTTTATATTCTTCACACATCTTTAAGCTATCAAGAATAGTATATTGAACATATTGAGGTACACCTATCATGTATATACAGTTGCAAAACAAATTCATGTGAAATAACAATCAATTCATCAATCCAATTTTTGTCTTACCACATTTGCATATACACCAACAAAGCTCAATCTCTAATAAGAGGGGATTTTAGCCATATATACCTCAATAGAGCTTTCCTTAATATCTTACAAAATTCTGGAACTCTTAGCAACCTCAATCTATTTTATGAGAATTATAAATTGAACCAAGAATTAGAGACATGTTTAAGACTCTAGCTCATTTGAGCTTATTATCAAGCACTAAGTGTGCATTGTGATTTTTAGGACCCTTTTGTGATAGATTTTCACCATCTTACACCCCAATCGCTATCTTTTTAGCCCTCAACCTCCCCATACCCTATTATCTTTTATGCATGCAAAAAAATCCATTTTTATACCCATGAGCCCACAAGCTAATTACTCATTCTAGTGTGAATTTCAAAATCAAAGGTTAGGGATCAAGTTCTTGCCTCTTGGGGTGAAGGCCTAGCAGTCTTACTTGATAATTTTCAAGGGTTTAGGTAAGGATTGAGTGGGGACTTGATGAAGATCACTCTCTCTCCCTCTAGAACTTCCTTTCTCACTCTATTTGCAGTAAAATAGAATAAAAGGGGTCTATAAGGTGTTTTTAATGGGATGGTCGGGTTTTAAAAGTTAGAAAATAGGAGCCCCAACAAAATCTGCGATCGCATAATGGACATGTAGCCCACAAAAGGGATCGCAAAAATGGCCCTAAAAACTTGAACAAACTGCCCGGGTATGCGACAAGAATGCGGCCTGCATACCTGTTATGCGGTCGCACAATGCACTGCAGAACTGCCCCTCGCAAATATTCCAAGGGGATTATGCGATGGCTATGCGGCCCGCATATTGATTATGCGATCGCATAATTGTCTGCATATTTGACCTCAAAATTAACCATCAAACTGTCTGACTTTGAGGCGACTATGCGGGCCGTACAGCTATTATGTGACTACATAATAGACTGCATAAATGCGCTTTTTCTGAAAAACATTATTCCCTAACTTTTTATTGCACAGATCATTCTAAAGGGTCCGAACCGTGACGAGCATGCGAAAAACATTATTCCTAATTTGGCACTACGAGCTTTCGGGTTTTTTAGTTGAAATTTAATGGGGCCCTACATCCTCCCCCACATAAGATCATTCATCCTTGAATGAGGATCATCGTTCACTCATTAGCAATTTTTATGCAATCTCAGCTGTTCACAACATGAAACATTTCAACAGCCTTAAATTTGGATAACCCCCTAGATTTTAAAATTTTTTACTAGAGTTTCCTTTGTATCTTGGCCTATCCATCTGTCAAAGAGTACCAAAAATATATCCTAACAGCATATACTTATTCCATAGACATAACATAACTTGTACAACACTAACCATGGCTGCATAGACAACATATAACTATTTACCGTAAAAATGGTAATAACAATTAAATTTGTTGATCAGACTCTAAAAATACGTGATCTTTTTTTATGCTGGTTGTTAGAGAGGTTGATGCTAGATATGTGAAGTTTAACAGCGAAATAGGAAATAAAGTGGAGTCATAATTAAACCGAGGGGCTAGCTATTCGGGTCTCAAACTAGACGATGAAGGGCCTCGAGGTCGACGCCTGGGCTCGGGCTTGTGCTATCGGGGATATCCGGGAAGGGGATAACAGTTAGGATATAATTGAAAGAGGCTCTTTATGGCCAATATCAAGCAATAAATAAAGAACAAGTATGAAAGCAATAAATGAAAGAGGTAGTCTCAAGCGAGTAAGTTAGGGAGAAAAGAGAGAGAGAGTTGTTATTGATCTGGTGTAGAATAGTTGGAGCAATGGCAGCCCCTTACAAAGAGATGAGGATCCCCTTTATACAGGAAGGGGATCCTGTCATGGTACAAAATATATTAATTGTAAAGGCATGGAGATGAGACGGCTAGACATGACGCCTCGATATAGGCTCTAGGTAGCCCGACTTTGTCATACTTAGATGTGTGCCTTGAGAATTCCCCATTTTACTCTATCCTGGATCTATATCCTCTTTAAGTCAGACCTCGACGAGCTCTGAGGGAGGGAACTTGGTCACATCTTCGCAACCTTGGGGTCTCGAGATGCTCTCCTAAAGTGACTTGATAACAAGAAATCAGACCCTCTAATTTTGCCGTATATATATAGCCTTCGCATTTACCAGAATGAACCGATGTGAAATGAGTACGATACCCGACTCCTCGGGCTTCCCGTGATGATGTCATATCGATGACACAACCTATGGGGTATGTTTTTACGATAATTGGGACATCCTGTAGACTTGTCTTTTCGACGCCATTTAATGCGCTGTTGATTCCCATTGCTCAAAGCAACAATGCTGCCGTCGATTTGGATCTTCAAGAACATATTAATTATACCTGCTGGTCAGTCTTCCAAAGGCATTGATGGCCGTGTCATTATCCCCTATAAATCGGGGCGTTCTGATGTCATTTTTCTATCTAAGTGTCTTTATTTATTCATTCATCCCTTTCTCCTCGCCATCTTCTTCTATTGTTGATCACCATGTTTGGAGCTTACAGCCTTAAGGTTATTTGGCATCGTTCCTATACGCCGTGTTGTGGCTTTTTGCCTGAGCTTCCCTTTGTCTATCGAGATTATACTATCTTGTCGTTGCTACCGTTGTTGTTGCGATTGTTATTGCTGTCCATATTGGCTCGAGATGACGACAGACAGGGAATCGACTTTCCCCTTTTTAAGAAGTTATTCAGACTATGCACCACTGCTCACTCTCCTACCTTGGCCTAGTGTGGAACTTCAGCCCTTGGGATTTTTCTTTCTTGAGGGATAAAATGGCACAACCTGTCGTTGAGGATGGGGCCCGTCGAATCTTCAACTTTTGGCTTCGGTAGGTTATGTCTCTTTTTTGCCTCTTCTGCATCTTTTCTCTTTTTCATCTTCTCCCTCGGCGAGCTTATCCCATGGAATCGAGCTGGGAACCTAGAAGATGTGGCTATCGAAGAAGTTGCCTTCGAGGATGCAAGCTCGAGCAGGAGGCGCTCGGAGATGATGCTACTAGAGATGAACTTTCGAGGATGGACTAGGTTCTCAGGTTTTCAATATAGGCGTATACCTCTTTGTTTCAGTGTAAGGACCCCTCGCGGGATTTTTTATTTGTATGTGAGTACCCCTCGAGGGCCATTGTAAGCCAATCTTTACGAAATAAAAAGATATCTTCTTTACTTCTGCTTTTGATATTTTCCATATTCTTGTATATTCTTGTAAATTTGCGGGGATTTTGAATGTATGCCTTTGTTGACAATCGTCGTTATTCATTCCGGTCTTTGGTCGTCAGAAATGGCTCCTTTCCGAGCCTACCATGGTTCCTCAAACTAATCCAAAAGCGATACGATAGACTCGGGTCGCCGGGACCCTCGAACCGTATGAACATGGCGTATCAAACCTTGAAATATTCAAGGGTGGTCTCTGAGTGAGGTCATCTTCGGGCACCTGGAGATTTACTTTGAACTTGATGTAGATAATCTTTTAAGGCATTGTAGATGGGTTCCTGTGGAGAGGTTGCCCATGGCAGGGTGACGTCCTGAGGTCAAACCCCCATTGATGGAGCTTGAAGTGCTTACTTTTCTTCTTGGGAGGAGCTTTCGAGGTCGGATACCTTCTTGGGACTGGAGATGATGTTGTTGACCTTTTGAAGCCTAGCTTTCTTTTGATAGAGGTCCTTGGGGTCGGGTACCCCCTCGGAACCTGAGATAATATTTTTGGCCTTTAGGATTCTAACTTGGGCAGGCGAGTCGTTGTTGTTTCCCAACATATATACATGGGGTTGCTTCCGCTTCTTGGGAGATCCTATTATTTTAGATAGCTATCCTTCTGTTTTGGCATCGAGAACTTCGTTATCTTAGCGCCAAAGCGTTCGTGTAGGTTCCTACTTCAGTTTGCTAGTTCCACCAGAGCCATGACCGCTACTTCAGGGTCTTTTTGGCAGAGAGGGGAGAGTTCCACTCCAAGTGCTCAGGATCCATGGGAGTTTATTTTGAAGAATATATCTTTGGTAAGAGAGGAGCATCTGGAGATAGTGAGGAGAGACTGCGGATGGGGTGAAGGGATAGTGTTACAGGCGCTTTCCCCGGATGAGGGTATCGCGGACCTCGCCGATGGATTCCTGAACTTGTACTTGTACCCTTTCGCACTAGGCCCCCTTCATAGGGTCATGCTCGATTTCTGTTTAAACTACCGGGTTACTTTGGCATAAATACATCCATCATTTTGGAGAATAGTGTTGGTGATGAGGTTTTTTGCGGAGAAAGCAGGGCTTGAATTCATGCTCAGTCACCTTGTCGGGCTGTACCCGCCTTTTCATAATCGAGGTCTGCTAACCTTGTGGTGTCGTTCGTCCACGCCCTTTGTTATTGATGGTGAGGAAGATGGAGATCGAGAGTGGATTAGTTGATTCATCCGGGTTCGGACGACTGACGTTATCCTTGTGGAACTTATGCCATTCCTCGAGAAACGGAATTACGCGCGTGAGTGGAGCGTCTCGTGCTTTCTCCGATTCGCCCATGGTGAAAGCTAGTTTAGTAATCACGTTTCCTTCTTTTTTGCAGCAATTTCATGGGCGCCGGGAAAAGTTCCTAATCTACCCAGTTGGGCCCGAAAGCTGGTGACCCATTTGCCTTGTGTCGAGCATAGGTGGCGAATTGTGTCCCAGAGCAGATGGGAAGGAAAACACCATGGTAAGTGCATATGCTGCTTTTACATTATCCTTCGTGCATTTGGGAAGGCATTTACCCCTTTTCTTGCACTAATCTTGCTGTCGTAGGTATTAGAGTGTCTCCAAGGGCAAGGCTGCGTTTCTCCAGTGAGGGGGAGGAGTTGCCAACTTCCGAGCTAAAGGACAGAAATGATAAATGAGCTATGCATTTGCAGTGCGGTGGAGCTTTCAGTAGGGCGAAACGGGGCCGAGTCTTTGAGGAAGGGACATCACCCGAGCCTGTTGTACCTGTAGTTTTCGGCCTTGGAGAGGAAATTCCCCCAAGCGATCATGCTTTGACCATGGTTGGTTCTTCCAGGGCCGAGGGGTCTAGATCAACAGAAGTGTGCTCAGCCTTCGAGGAAGTCCGCCGGCTTCACTTTGCGGTGAGTATTAGCACAGGCTTCCCGTATCTCGTGTCTTCCCTTCCTTATCTATTTTTTCTTCTGCATGCCATTGATAGGCTTAAGTTTGAGCTGCTCCATGATAGGGCTAGGCTCTGGAAAGCTCTTGATGAGGGTAGATCCCTTAGGCTCCGTTGTGAGGAAAAGGAAGTTGAGTTGATGCACTGGCGATATGAGGCATACTGGAGCTTGAATTGCGAGAGCTATTTGATGGAGCAGGTAATTTCTCGTGGTATGCATTTCACTTTTTAACCTTTTGGGTGAAAATTTTGCCTATCTTAGTTGCAGAAAAAAACGGAGGCTCTGGAGCACCTTAGGGGTGAAACCGACCGAGTTAGGAATGACTGTGGCGAGCTAAGAGCTCAGGTGCAGGCTCAAGCTTCAGAGGAGAAGGGTGCCTTGTCTAAAGTTCCTACCTTCGAGGCCCAACTCCGCTTGGTTCGTGACAATGCTTCAGTTCAAGCGGATATGAACACGAAGCTCGAGTCTGAACTTTCGAAGGTTAGGGCTGAGATCGTTGATGCTCGGGCGGAAGCAACATTGAGCCGGACTAAGGCTGATTAGGAGATGGTGATTCATTTGAAGGATGCTAATGATGCCCAATGCGAGTTGAAGAGGGTCCTAGATCGTGAAGAGAGGATCGAGGAATATGTTCGTTGCAGATCCCAAAGAAGGGTACTTGAAGAGATTGGTTCCAGGGGTTTTGTTCTCCTGGAAGAGCTAGCTAGAGAGAGGACGGACGAGTGTGATTCTCGGTCACTTCTGTCTGACACAGCGGAGATTTAAGATGAGGCTGGTAGGCCGTAGCCTTCTGTGGCGGGCCGTAGACTCTGCTATTTTGTTTGTGATATTTCCAAAGCGCGTTCGTAGACAGAGGATGCACCTTTTTATGTATGTAGATTAGAAGAGAAGCAGAAGCTTTATTTCTTATGTATCCCTTTCTTCTTCGCTTCTAACTTGGTGGACTGGTTTCGGGGTTGGTGAGAATCCTTGGTCGTAATATGACTCCGGGGCTCATCAGCATTCCCGGGGGATCTTACGCGTTCGGTCGATGCAGCCTTTAATCTAAGCTGGAGTTAGAGCTTTTATGCCTTGCGCAACTGTTTTGGATTTAGTCTGCGAGTCGGGCTTTGACTCGAGCCCATTCGACCCTCAAGCTTTTGTGTCTGCATAGGCGGGCGACAATGGCTCTTACGCCTTGCCCTTGGGCATTTGTATTTTAACTATTTTGGGTTCAACCTCCGAGTCGGGTTGCGACTCGAGCTCACTCGACCCTCAAGTTTTGTATTTTCGTGGGCTGGCGGCAACAACTCTTATGCCTTGGATTGAAGCGACCTTTTATGTATATGGCCTTGAGGCTCATGAAGCTGCCGACAATAGCTATTACACTTTCCCCTTAGGCATGTACAGTTAACTATTTTGGATCCGGTCTCCAAATCGGGTTACGACTCGAGCTCACTTTGACCCTAAAACTTTCAAAGTTTTTAGCTGGCTACAGTGGCGCTTACGCTTTTGGTTGTTGAGATCGTTTAGTGTGTGTGGCCTTGAGGCTCATTAGGCTGGTGACAATGGCTCTTACGCTTTGCCTTTAGGAATATGTAGGCTTTGTTTTCCTCTCGTTAAGGACTTTTTAAAATAATTTTCCCTGACCCGTTGTTGGTTTGAGAAGAACCTCGATTTCAAGTCGTTTGTGGCGATGTTCGAGCACCATGGAAGGTTTAGCTCGTAGGCTGAGTAGCTCGAAGCCTTGTGATTTGGAGCTGACATGGTTGAAGCTCTTTTTCCTGTCGAGGGTAGTCTGTTAACCGGTTCTATTCGAAGTAGATTCGAAGTAATGGCCTGTGATTTTATAGCGACGGTCGGGCGTCCCCGAGTCGCGTTAATTTGGCTGGTGCAGCCGTATTGACCGTAGTCATTAGTGTTTGGACGGAGCCATTTTTGATCCCCTGTATGGTAGTTTAGGTGTCTACATCGAGGGTATGTCCTTCTCAGCGTATTACAAATACGACATATAGCCTAAACTTCGGGATCGAGTTTTATGCCTGTAGTAAGGTCTTACAAAATTTTAATACCTGTTGAGGTCTTATAGTTTTTTCATGTTTGTTGAGGTTTTACAATTTTTTAATGCCTGTTGACGTCTTTCAATTTTTTCATGTCTGTTGAGGTCTTACAGTTTTCATGCCTGTTGAGGTCTTAAAGCTTTTTTCATGCCTGTTGAGGTCTTACAGTTTTTGTTGCTATGTTAAATAGATCATGCTAGACCAAGTTTGCCCGCTTGGGGTCTTACAAACTTGACTTTTTAAGTGAGTGGTGATTGGCGATAGTCTTTGAGTCATCAGGTTTGCTTAGGCTCGAAGGCTATTACTTGTGAGCTTGCGATTGCCTCATTGAGGGCTTTTGATCATGGAGTTCCGACCCTGAGGCCATGCGGGTATCAAATTATTGACGCTAGTCTCTGAGTACTTTGGGGATTTACTCGATGGAGGGATCTTTGTTGTGAACATGCTGAATTATCTTTGGAGTACGAGATGCCTTTGGTGAAAGATATTCATTGATTTTTCGACATAAGTACATGTTGTTTTGTTGCCGTAAGTGTATGTGGTAAAATCGGGGGCCCGATTTCCCCGTCATTAGGTCGTCTTGCGGTCATGCTTCTTGAGGCTCGAAGCCAAGGTCGAGACCCACCCTCGGGGGTTGTCGGGTGTTGGCCCCGGGGGGCATTCCGTACAAACAGCTACAGTACGGGAAAAGGGTAGTTCCCAAGATGAACGGATAGCTCAGGCAGAACCTGGTATCGTGTCTGGCTGTCCCATCTCCATGCTTTTACAATTACTGCACTCTTGTACTATGTTTGAATACCCCCTCATATATAAAGGGGGTCCTCACCACTTTGTAAAGGGTCGTTGCTGCTCCAGCTATTCTACACAAGATTAATAACAAATCTCTCTCTCTCTCTCTTTTCTCTATAATTTACCCGCTCGAGGCTACCCCTTTCATTTTTTGTTTTCATATTTGTTCTTCATGTATTGCATGATATTGTCCATAAAGAGCCTTCTTTAATTATATTCTAACTGTTATTCCCTTTTCGGCTACCCCCGATAGCTCGAGCTCGAGCCCAAGCATCGACCTCGAGGCACCTCATCAGTCAATCCAAGGCACGGATAACAGGCCCCTCGGTTTGATTATAACTCTGTTTTAGCTTGTATTTCGTCATTAATCTTCGTATATCTAGCATCAATAGCCTTAACATCTAGCATAAAAATAGATCACGTATTTTTACAGTCCCATTAACAAATTTAATTGTTATTGCCATTTTTACGGTAAACAGTAAGCCCGGCCTATGCGGACATAGTTCATTTGACAGTTTGGCCCGGTACATTGTTTTCTATTGGAACTTTGTTCGTCTTTTCCATGCTCTTTCAAGCGGATGGCCTATCAAAGGAGGCACTCTCCAGTGTTCGGGGTTGATTGAAAAAAAAGCCTCGCAAGCTTGTCGGATCCTCCTTAAGAGCGCATTGCCTTGTTAAGAACCTCGTCGGCGAAACCGTCTTCGAGACAAAAGCTTGGCTGAAGGGAAAGAGTGCAATGGATGCCATTAAGGCCTCGGGATCTTCGGGTTGAATTAACACTTTCGATCGCCCTGACAAGGCACATATGTATGGGTTAGTGTAAAATAACGAAAGAAGGAGGTGGTATTACCTTATCATGGGGTGCGCAGGCGATGTTCCGAGACCTGATGTATCCCTGTTGTTCAGAGCGAGGACTCTGTACGGCCCTCCGTTGTGTTTAATCGAGCTTAACCGAAGACGTAGTTTGATTACCCTTTGACTCTTTCAAGAGTGGAGATTTTGGTGTCGATGCTATGTTACATAACGCGAACACTTCCCTTGTCGCATGTTGCTCCTCGTTGACGGTTTTAATTCCGCCTTTGCTGGGATTTCATCATTGGCTAAGAGGGGACGGTACCACCTTCACGTGGTGCGTCCGCGGCCGTCCGAATAAGGAGTTTATACCTTGCGCCTCATCTGATGACATGGAACTTGGCGTTCTGGTCTATGTCGGCCATGCTGACTTAGGGAATGCTCTTTCCTCTTGTTGTTTTGATCGTCATGTTGAATCTTCCAAGGAGTTAAGGGGCGGGTATGATTTGGCCTAGCAACCCGAGTTTCCCTATCACCCTCACCCGATAATGTTGGTCGGGACACCTAAATTCACGAGCACATGTTTTATCTGAAATGATCGAATGAGGAAGAATGTTACCAGCGCGTTGTTTTGAAGTTGGGGCGAGGTTTCGGAACCTTCCTTGCCAAATGCAAGGGCATCTTCGGGTACGTATCCCCGGGTCCGTTTTTCTCTAGTGATGGATATTTTTGTCCTCCTCTTCAAATGTTCTTGGAGAGTGTCAGCGCTCCTTCAATATCATGGTAATATGTCGTAGCCCATTTGATTCGTTCTTCTCGACCGCCTTTCTTTCTCGGAACTAACTTGAGCTCGATTGCTAAAAAATCCTCGGTAGTGACTTTTATTGGGTAGCTTGGCTGTCTCCTTGCGGAGTTGGTGGCAATCTTTTGTCCTATGGCTGTGCGTGTTATAAAGTTCAAATACCAAGTTGTGATTCCTCCAAGAAGGATCCGATTGGATAGACATGGGGTATTTGGTGTCCCTGGTTTCGCTGATCATGAACACGATGTTCGATACAGCGATGTTGAAGTTATATTCTGGTAGGCGAGGTGCCCCTATTGGCCTCGCGTATCCATCAAACGTGGCTCTATTGATGGTCCCTTGAGGATATTGTCCTCGATCCATTCTCTGACTGTTGCGAGGTAGGTTGCGTCTCGGGGCATTCCTCCTATCTTCGGCGTATGGTTGATATCTTTCTTTGTTTGTTTTTGGTTTCTTTGCCAGGAGCCTGCTCGGGTATACTGAGCCCGAGGAGGCTCCCAGCTTGTCATCCTCGACCATGATTTGCGACTGGTACCGGTTGTGGGCATCCCACCAGGTCGTAGCTGGATACTCGATCAAGTTCTGTTTCAACTGTCTTGAAGCCACCGCACTTCGTTCATTCAGGCCTTAAGTTAAGGCCTGCACTGCCTAGTCGTCATAGACCGAGGGTAGTTCTGTTCGTTCCGTCTGGAAATAAGATAAGAGTTCTCGCAACATCTCATTCTCCCTTTGCTTAATATTGAATATGTCGGGCTTTCTTGTTGCTACTTCAATGGCACCGGTGTTTGCCTTTCTAAAGGAATCTGCCAGTATGGCAAATAAATCTATGGGGTTGGGAGCTAAGTCGTGATGCCACATCTTATCCCCCTTCGAGAGCATTTCTCCGAACTTCCTCAGTAAGACAAACTCAATCTAATCGTCTTTTATGTCATTGCCCTTTACCGCACGCGTATAGGCAGTAACATGCTCGTTGGGATTTGACGTCCCATTGTATTTTGGGAGTTCCGGCATTCCAAACTTCTTTGGAATGGTTTTCGGAGCCGCTTCCTCTTGGAATGGTCTTTGCATGAACTTCTTCGAATCCATACTTTTCATGATCGGGGGCGCGCCCGGGATCAGGTTGACCCTGGAGTTGTACGTCTCGACCTTCTTATCATTGGCTGCTATTATTTTCTCGCCCGATTCGATCCTTTTGGTGAGGTCCTCGCGCATTTTCACGATGGCAAGGTCGGTTATCGATTCTTTGTTGCTCGACCTCTCCGGTACCTGTTCGGCCAGGGGAATAGTTTCCGGTGCCACTGTGTTGGGAGTCTTCGGGTGGCTTTGCAGCTGAGCGATAGCCAGCTGTTGTGCCTACAACATTCGAAAATAACATGAAGACCAACTTCATGTTCTTTCCGGGCTGGGGTTTTTTGGGCTTCCTGTCGGTCGCCATGTTGTATGCTCCTATCGGTGTGTGAGATTTCGTCGACCTGCTACGCGTCTTGCGAATCCGCATCCACTGAAGCTGGTCTAGGTGCATTACCGTTTTCTCCGTAGTTTTCTAGTTTTGTTCTCGACTCTATTTGCCTAGCTAGACATTTTGACCTGAAATCGAAGATCTTGGACAAGAAAAAGTGTGAAAGATAACTTGCGTTGTGTAACGAAACCAGCAAGAAAATAATAACTATTATTTTTAGTCCCACGGTGGGCGCCAAACTATTTACCGTGAAAATCGTAATAACAATTAAATTTGTTGATGTGACTCTAGAAATTTGCAATCTATTTTTATGCTAGTTGTTAGAGTGGTTGATGCTAGATATGTGAAGTTTAACAGCGAAATATGAACTAAAGCAGAGTTATAATCAAACTGAGGGGCTAGCTATCCGGGTCTCGGGCTAGGCGATTAAGGGCCTCGAGGTAGATGCCTGGGCTTGGACTCGAGCTATCGCGGATATCCGGGAAGGGGCTAATATTTAGGATATAATTGAAAGAGGCTCTTTATGGCCAATATCAAGCAATAAATGAAGAACAAGTATGAAAGCAATAAATGAAAGAGGTAGTCTCGGGCGAGTAAGTTAGGGATAAAAGAGAATGAAAGAGAGTTGTTATTGATCTTGTGTAGAATAGTTGGAGCAACAGCAACCCCTTACAAAGAGATGAGGATCCCCTTTATATAGGAAGGGGATCCCGTCATGGTACAAAATATATTAATTGTAAAGGCATGGAGTTGGGATGGCTAGACGCGATTCCTCGATATAGGCTCTGGGTAGGCCGGCTTTGTCAGACTTTGTCGTGTGCCTTGGGAATTTCCCATTTTACTCAAGCCTCGATCTATATCCTCTTTAAGTCGGACCTCGACGAGCTTCGTGGGAGGGAAGTCGATCACAGCTTCTGTCACAACCCAAACCGATGGGGTGCGACGGGCACCCGGTACCTTACTCAAGCGAGTACCAATGTAACGTATCTTTCTTATTACATCATCATATACACGTGACATATGGGCCTAATAGGCCAACATAATCATTTGTAAATTCAAAACATAGGCCGACAAGGCCGTACAATCTTTCACGTGCAAGACATATGTCTACAAGCCTCTAAGAATACATAAATGTCATATAGGTCGGGACAGAGTCCCGCCATACCAAACAATACACATCTAAATTATACTAACCAAACGAGCAACTCCAAAGCAAATGGAGCGCACCAACATCTTCTGCTGAGCTGATAGCCTACTTAGAGGGCTCTCGACCTGTCTATCGGGACCTGCGGGCATGAAACGCAACGTCCCCAGGCAAAAGGGACGTCAGTACGAATAATGTATCGAGTATGTAAGGCACATAAATAAATACATAAGAGACATGGAAGACATATAGAGTACATCACTTAGCCTGTAAGTATGAATAACTTTGCAGATCATAGATTACTTTTAGCATCATGCATGTGCGTGTCAACGTCATGTCGTGCATAGGTACATGTTTCATAACATCATCAGCCTCTGAGGGCATTCTATTATATCATACCGGCCACTGTGGACAAAATCATCATCGTATACCAGCTGATCAGGTGGTGGTGCGTATATAACGCCATAGCCTTTCCCATATCCCAGATACATATATTTACATATATACGTGTATATAACGCCATTTGAGTACATACATATATATGCGTATATAACGTCGTTTGAATCATATTTCAGCCACTGTGGGCAACATCATCATCATATACCAGCTGATCAGGTGGTGATGCGTATATAACGCCGTAACCTTTTCCCAAATCCCATATACATATATTTACATATATACGCGTATATAACACCATCTAGTCATGAGTCAGTGCACATGAATGCAGTGCATAAAAAGTACGCCTATAAAATTATTTGGAATGTCATAAGACCATTTGCATCTGAGTAATATCATAAAGTAAACTCTTTTCATCTGAGACCCATGAACAAATGATAAGACATTATAACACACGGAAATTCAAGAACACAGATATCTCTAATACTTCTATGAATAGAGTCATTCGTGGAATTTGTGCATTTGCACGTTTCGTTCGTATCGTATGGATCATGCCAAAAGAAAGAAGGGATAGCCTTAACATACCTGTTTATCACCCAACTCGGAATTAGAAACAACTAGGCGAAAGGCCATTGATGGCTTCCAGCCAGTGACCCATAAGTATGCATTTTCCAAAGGGCTTAACCAAACTGAATTGAAAAATGACAATATATCTTCGTGTGTTGTTGCTCATCTGACCGAGTAGTAATCTTTGTGATGTGTGGTTATTTTGATCATTAAAAATTTGTGATTTTTACGTTTTAATTTTGTCATTGGAACGTTAAGTAGGAGCCTAAGGAACTCTTCAAGTTCAATTGAAGTTGGAGACTTTTTCTGAACATGGGTTTTATCATATCTTTGTTAATTCTTTTACTAAAAGTAAACTAGAAAATTGATATGTTAGTGTTGGGAAATTTTCCCAATTTGCCACTAAATAAGACTTGATCAAGAGTCACCATTTCGTATATGGCCTTGCTGCCAGGTGTTTGGATATATCTTATCCAAATTTATCCCCATTTAATTAGGCAATATCCCGTTATTCGGTAATTAATCAATTACCCGTAAAATTAAGAATTATTCTCATTTACTTAAAATATTACTCACTTTTCATATACCTTATACACCTTACTATTATGATCATGTGACACCTTGTATGGTACTAGTCCATAAATACTGGGTAATTTAGCTTGGGCCATATTTTACCCCAGCATGCCAAACTTCGACAAAATTCATTTTTTTCGATTTGCTTACCCTCGCACCTTCACGAATTTACTTGCCACTTGTTTGAGATAACATAAGACTTATAACCTCCAAATAATCTTTTACTTGGACTGATGTACATTACCTTACGAAAAATTCAATGTACAATACTACAGGGTACAACATCATCGTAATTTAATGCTGCAAAGCGTAACATCACTGTAATGTAATACTGCGGGACGTGACATCTCACTTCCGGGCTATCATTAATTTATTTATGGCATATTTTCATGTACGAAAACATGGGGTGTAACGTCATTCCCCCCTTTGGAACATTCGTCCTCGAATGTTGACTGGTGCGCTTATCGTTCTCATAACCCATAGCTCTTGCGAATACTTTAGTAGTCCTCTTGCCATCTAGGCCAGGGTATCCCCCCCCCCACCTAGGCCCCTTTCCCACACCGTGACTTGTTAACAAATTCCTTCCAATCTCATAACTGTTGCTACCTCCCATCATGGAGCTTCTACGATACTGACCTTGTAAGTGTGCTTATGTGACTTTCCTCTCCTTTTTTCTCCAGTTTTATCCAATCCTGAAGTTCTTCACTTTTTGTTGAACTTACGAATATTGCTATATCTTATTCTATAGACGTGGTTATCCATTCGTATGACTTTATTGCATCTATATAGGTCATACTATACCATAACTCTTACCTCGACTTCTCGTTACTGAGGTCTGCTACCAAATCCGAGGTTAATTTCATTGTTTATCCCATACGATAAATCTCTATCCTCTAATGCTTCCATATTACCGTTCATCTTAAGAATAACTGCCTAATCTCATCGCATACTTTATAACTTTTATCCATCCATTGTTGATTCACCTCAATTTTGATCCATAATCCACCTCTGATAACTTTATAACTGTGTAATATTGCTGCTAGGATTCATGTTTTATTGGGAAACATCTGAAATAATTAGATTGATCCACCTGGGGCGATACCCTTCTTTCATAATCATATCTCACAGCATCCCAATGTGATTTACCTTGCGTGGGTATTTTAATCCTGTCCAATTCATGAGATCCCTTTCTTTTATTCGTCAGATCATTATTCAATCGAAGGCCCAAATGTCATTCATTTAGTTTCTATAATAATTACACCCTCATTCTATTAACAAGGCAACATTCCATCTCTTATGAATGTTATTAGTCTTAGACTCCTTTGAGTTCATTCAGGCTATACTAAACTTTCTATAATTTAGAGAAACCATTAGCTTTCTTGTTTTCATGGTTTTCAATCCAGAGGACTTATCCGTTCTCGTCACCCTTTCACTTGCCTTTCCTCATCCTTACTCATGTTTCGTTAAAACCTTGTCGCTCTACCATACTTTAGCTTGGGATCTTTACATATCTATTTATTCTATCGCGGTCTTCCTTCAACTTGCTTGCACTATATATTTCCTTATGTTATTCTAGAACATCAAGCGAGACATCGCATCGTCTCTAACTATCCTTTACTCTCATAATCAGGCTTTTCGATACCTAGACCATAGGCTGGAAGATCTACTACTGACGCCGCTGCTATCATTCCTGGATATGGAATACCCACGCTTATAGACTTCTATCCGAAATATGGATTATTCATGATCTTATGCCTTTGAGTATCTCATACGTTGTTCACCTTTACCTTACTTACCTTAAAATTTCGCATCGTATCTTCTATCTCTTTCATAACCTTCCCTTCGCATAGATATAATTCACGTTCATAACTTAAAGCTCTATTATAATACTCGCACCTCTGCTACATACACTATCCGATGGGAGCTTTATACTGACTTCTTATGAGGCTGATACTTCTTCTAATTGGCTTTCTTATAGAGTCATTATAGGTTATGGTTGTTATGTTATTTCTCTTGAACGTCTCATATTAAGAGTGATTGTATCATGTTCTCAAGCACACTTCTATAATTTTTCTAGGTCCAATAATCAGACTCTTGATTTACTTGGGTGATGTTATTCTTTAGTTTCCTCTTTCTCCTGATCCACCTTTACGTAGGTTTAAGCAATCTCCCGATCCGTGGCTCATGGTATCAGTTATTACCTTAGCCTTTCATGGTCATTTTGGAATATCCAAGATACAATCTTCTAACAATTTAATCCTTTGTCTATGCCCTGGGCTCAATTCTTTTTTTTAACTTATACCGGAGTCTTCTACGGCCGTATGATTGTCAAGAAATATGCTTCCTGGATAATGTTCCAAAATCTTGAGTGTATCCATAACGTACTAACTTTGGATCATTGATCAAATAATTCTTTCGTTCCATCTTAGTTTTTTTTCAATGTAAGCTATTACTTTTCTTGGCCTTACTGCCCCCTTGTTGTGTCCATACTTAGCTTATCTTAGTGCCCACACTTGCCAGAGTCTTCATGCAACTCATATGATCTCGAATATTACCTTTAATTCTTACTTCTTGTTCCTTAGCCACGGTAGGTGTCACTTTCCTTTGGAATGCTTAAAAAGTTGTTGCGAGATTGTTGTTACACGACCATTTCCTCTTTAGGTCGTTGTGCTTAAGTTGAAGCCTTCTTTTTTTTATCTTCTCAGCTAGTCTTTTGTTGTAGTACTTAGGGAGAACCCTTGACTTTCATAAAGCTGTGAGCTTATTACGGACCTTTTCTGATGACCTTACTTACCTATAATCATCTGTAGTTGTTTACTTCCATGCCCTTGTTCTTGTATAGTTACTTCTGTACTGATATTTTGACCACCTTCCCAGTGGCACATTTTTTTTATCCCCGTAATACTTATACGGTACCTTTAACTATGCCGACTCTTATTTGAATATATTTCAAGTATTATAATGATATTCTTCGAGGCTGAATTCTCCATGTTGGGTTCTACTATGTTTATCTCACACGATCTGACGATTCGTCTGTAATCTCCTATTTAGCCATAGTTGGGATCTTCCTGACCAAGTACTAACTATTCGTTGGCCCATTCTCGTATCAATATTTCTCGTAATCTTTCTTGGGTTATTTCCTTTGTTTTAACTTACATCTCGCACTGCCTCTATATTTACTAATAACAACTCGGGCAGGAACCTTTACTCCCTCTCTTTGACGTCGTGCTTGCACAATATTCTTGAATCGTAGCATATTTACAAGATTTTGATAAGTGCCATCTCATTCCTCTCTCATTTATCACATTATTCCTTTACCATTCCATAGTCATCCTTGTCGTCGTTTCTCAACATCAATGATCTTTACTCACCTTGCGGCAATCCTTCTGTACCCAATATGACAAATTCCCTTATTTACGAGGGTGACACTTAGCGTAACTGGCACATATAGTCTCTTAAGATTAACTTTGCTCACATTGCTTGTTTTAGGGAAGCGTCTCCCTGAATGACCATTCTCCTAATTCATCATGAATCTTCTTCTGTGGTCCATTCTATTACTGCCAGAACAAAATCTGAAATTACCATGATGTCGAGTACTTTCCAATCATTCAGTCCCTAATTCATATTTAGTTTATCTTGTTTATCAGTCCATACTGATTTCTGTTTCTCTGGGTATTAACTTTCCCCTCTGGTAGTCACGTTGGAGTCACAAACTTATTTCTCAAAACGAGGATACAACCTTATGGCCTATACTCTTTTGTTGTCTTAAGGCCCATCACCTTTTGTCTCTTTCTTTATTTAACTATAGGTTATGTAACACTCTACCGTTTTCATCCATGTATCACCACTTATTCATAATACTTCTTTATCTCTTTTCTTATTACTCTGCTAATATTTTTGCATATCCCTTTTCTTGTGAAAACTTCAATACGACATTTTTTTTTTTGCTTTTAGCTTTCCTTTGCTCCATCCAATGGCTCTTCAAGTTGCTTAACGTTCTTACTTTACTAGGGATGCGAGCCACACTAAGGTAATATTTATCCTTTTAAGGCTTATAGTGCATGTCTTTGTAGTACTCATATTTGGCTGCACTATTTTAGAGTGCACCATCTGGGTGTCTCATAAAGAGATCTATTAGCACATTTGCACTATCCTTCGTAAATGTCAACTGACGCAATCAATTCATCCATCATATCTTCTTATACTACTTTTGTTAACCCCCCTTAGGGCATATCTGGAAGGGGTGCGTTCAATTGTATATACCTTTGTTACTATTGAATATAACTCAAAAAGCTTATGTTCCTCTGCCTTAATTATAATAGCTGTTAACCTTCATTAATTGGGTACCTCGTACCCTTTTTCACCTTGCTCCTTTTACTTGCTGAAACTTGTACTTATGTTCTTAATCTCTCATTATCCGTCACCATAAAGATGGATAGGCATTCTTGCCTTAAGGCTTCTTATCAGGAAGCTTACACCTTTCAGTACACCCACGATCTGCTAAAGACCTCATATTTACTTATCGTAGGCATCATACAAAAATCCAATTCCTCTTACTCAGCTTTTCCACAACTATCTCTCTTTCCAACCTTCTTTCCGAATGTAGGCATCGTGTTATTATGAATAACATAGAATTTTGGAACTTGAATTCTTATAAGTGAGCTCTACCACACGATCAAGAGTAAGAAGAAAGAGTGACAATCCTAAATGCCCTGTAGCTTCCTGCTTATAAGTGTGGTGCACGACAGACCCATAAACAAGGTTCTACTAGACACGGCTTGTAGACTCCCTAGGACAGAACTGCTCTGATACCACTTTTGTCACAACCCAAACCGATGGGCCGCGACGGGCACCCGGTACCTTACTTAACCGAGTACCAATGTAACGTATCTTTTTTATTACATCATCATATACACGTGACATACGGGCCTAATAGGCCAACATAATCATTTATAAACTCAAAATATAGGCCGACAAGGCCGTACAATCTTTCACGTACAATACATATGTCTACAAGCCTCTAAGAATACATAAATGTCATATAGGTGGGGACAGAGTCCCGCCATACCAAACAATACACATCTAAATCATACTAACCAAACGAGCAACTCCAAAGCAAATGGAGCGCACCAACATCATTCGCTGAGCTGATAGCCTACTTGGAGGGCTCTCGACCTGTCTATCGGGACCTGCGGGCATGAAACGCAGCGTCCCCAGGCAAAAGGGACGTCAATACGAATAATTTATCGAGTATGTAAGGCACATAAATAAATACATAAGGGACATGGAAGACATATAGAGTACATGACTCAGCCTGTAAGTATGAATAACTTTGTAGATCATAGATTACATTTAGCGTCATGCATGTGCGTGTGAACGTCATGTCGTGCATAGGTACATGTTTCATAACATCATCAGCCTCTGTGGGCATTCCATTATATCATATTGGCCACTGTGGGCGAAATCATCATTGTATACCAGCTGATCAGGTGGTGGTGCGTATATAACACCATAGCCTTTCCCATATCCCATATACATATATTTACTTATATACGTGTATATAACGCCATTTGAGTACATACATATATATGCGTATATAACGTCGTTTGAATCATATTTCAGCCACTGTGGGCAACATCATCATCATATACCAGCTGATCAGGTGGTGATGCGTATATAACGCCGTAACCTTTTCCCAAATCCCATATACATATATTTACATATATACGCGTATATAACACCATCTAGTCATGAGTCAGTGCACATGAATGCAGTGCATAAAAAGTACGCCTATAAAATTATTTGGAATGTCATAAGACCATTTGCATCTGAGTAATATCATAAAGTAAACTCTTTTCATCTGAGACCCATGAACAAATGATAAGACATTATAACACACGGAAATTCAAGAACATAGATATCTCTAATACTTCTATGAATAGAGTCATTCGTGGAATTTGTGCATTTGCACGTTCCGTTTGTATCATATGTATCATGCCAAAAGAAAGAAGGGATAGCCTTAACATACCTGTTCATCACCCAACTCGGAATTAGAAACAACTAGGCGAAAGGCCATTGATGGCTTCCAGCCAGTGACCCATAAGTATGCATTTTCCAAAGGTCTTAACCAAACTGAATTGAAAAATGACAAGATATCTTCGTGTGCTGCTGCTCATCTGACCGTGTAGTAATATTTGTGATGTGTGGTTATTTTGATCACCAAAAATTTGTGATCTTTTACATATGAAGTTTCCATTGGAACGTTAAGTGGGAGCCTAAGGAACTCTTCAAGTTAAATTGAAGTTGGAGATGTTTTCTGAACATGAGTTTTGTCATATCTTTGTTAATTCATTTACTAAAAGTAAACTAGAAAATTGATATGTTAGTGCTGGGAAATGTGCCCAATTTTCCACTTAATAAGACTTGATCAAGAGTCTCCATTTTGTATATGGCCTTGCTGCCACGTGTTTGGATATATCTTATCCAAATTTATCCCCATTTAATTAGGAAATGTCCCATTACCCGGTAATTAATCAATTACCTGTAAAATTAAGAATTATTCCCATTTACTTAAAATTTTACTAACTTTTAATATACCTTATACACCTTACTATTATGGTCATGTGACACCTTGTATGGTACTAGTCCATAAATACCGGGTAATTTAGCTCGGTCCGTATTTTACCCCAGCATGCCAAACTTCGACAAAATTTGTTTTCTTCGATTTGCTTACCCTCGCACCTTCACGAATTTACTTGCCACTTGTTTGAAATAACATAAGACTTATAACCTCCAAATAATCTTTTCCTTGGACTAATGTACATTACCTTACAACAAATTCAACGTACAATACTACAAGGTACAACATCATCGTAATTTAATACTGCGAAGCATAACATCACTGTAATGTAATACTGCGGGACATGACATCTCACTTTCGGGCTCTCATTAATTTATTTATGGTGTATTTTTATGTATTAAAAGATGGGGTGTAACAGCTTCGCGTCCTCGGGGTCTCGAGATGCTCTCCTGAAGTGACTTGATAGCAAAATATTAGACCCTCTGATTTCGCCGCATACAATAACTAAAACATAATAGTTTTACATAGATCAAATCAAAGGATAAGAGTTCATATGAACCAAATGCATAAAATCAATTACATGGATATACAAACAAATATGGGTACTTCTTTCTCATTTCTTCCTCGGCTTCCCAAATGGCTTCCTCAACATGTTGGTTCTGCTATAACACTTTTACGGAGGCAATTTCCTTATTTCTCAATTTCCGGACTTGCGTGTCAAGAATGGCCACTGGAACATCTTCATATGACAGTTCTTCATTAACCTCAATAGTTTGAACTGGCACAATAGTGGACGGATCTCCCACTACCTTTTTCAACATAGACACATGGAAGACTGGGTGTACCAATGACATCTCGGGTGGCAGCGCGAGCTTGTATGCCACCTGACCAATCCTCTGAATGATTCTGTACGGTCCAACATACCTCGGACTCAATTTTCCTTTCCTTCCAAACTACATGATACCCTTCATGGGGAAACCTTAAAAATACCCAATCATCTTCTTTGAACTCCAAATCTCTGCGACGAACGTCCGAATAAGACTTTTGGACTATGAGCTTTCGAGTTTTTGAGTAGAAATTTCATGGGGCCTTACACATATATATATACATATAAATATGTGTATATAACGCCATCTTGTCATGGGTCAATGTGCATGTATAAATGCATATGAAACATGTTAATCAAATCTCTCGGTACGTCATAAGACCATTATACCTATGATTAATATTATGAAATAAACTTTACCAACTTATGTATTTTTATAAACCGATAAAAAGATGATAGAATAATATGACACATGGGAGAATAATAAAATAGACATCTCTAGCATTTCTACAAATAGAGTAATTTATGGAAGTTGTACATTTGCTTGTTTCGTTTATCTCGAATGGATCGTGCCAAAAGAAAGGAGTGCTTAGCCTTAACATACATGGAGATTGAAAACAACTCTGCTATGTAAGTGAGATTTGTTCCTCGCCAAACATAAAATGAAGCTAAAGGTAAATCACACCCTTTGTTGCATGTTGATTCAACTGGTAAATGAATTGAGGATAAGTAGACTAGGATTAGGATAATTCGTAAGCTTAAATCACTTCCTGGTTTGGATTCAAACATGTTTCATGAAAAATCATGAAATTTTCAGAAATGGCTTTTACAGAAATGTATTGGAGGAATTTGCTGGAGGATTTCACATTTCTTATGGAAATCACGTTACTACTCCTTTGCTAATGACTAATCCACAAAGCTTATCTTAGTATGCCACATTGAAATGTGACATATGAATCACTTAACTAATCTTTATGTGGCTGCCATGTGGGGATGGGGTGGGAAAGTTTGATCTTTATCCACTTATTAGGTAATTAGGTAGTGTCTCATTTCCCGCATAATTAAGAATTGTCTCAGATTAATTAAAATTCTACTTATTTTTAATACCCTTTTATATATCATGCTATCATGGTCATATGGTACCTTGTATGGTTCTAGTGCATAAATATTGGGTATTCATGCTCGGTCCGTATTTTTTCCTAACATGCCAAATTTGGACAAAAATGCATTTTTTGACTTGTTTCCCCTCTTACCTTCACGAATTTACTCATTACATATTTGAAATAGCATAATTCTTATAATCTCCAAATAATCTTTTCCTTGGACTGATGTTAAGTACCTTACGACAAATTCAATGTACAATACTACAGGGTGCAACATCTTCGTAATTTAATACTACGGGATATAATACCGACGTAATATTGAGGGGCATAACAAAACTAAGATAAAATACATAATAGATGATTAAGGGAAGAAAATCTAATGTTAAAATGTTAAACTATTACAAAGTTACTCAATACAGTAAACAAAAATGGCTATCTATTCTTAGGTGCACCAAACTTAACCTAAAAATAACAAAAAGATCTATTTATACCCAGCTAAAATTATTGGACAAAATTGCCCCAGTGGAGGTTGCGCGGCCGCACAATTATGTGTGCGGCCCACATATTGAGACTTGGGTGGGCCCCGATTACTCCAAGGCTGGGCTCCAAAGCGCCAACATCAAAATTCGAAGTCTAACTCCGCATGAATGCTGGAATATTAAGAATGGAAATAATTGAAAAACTCTCTTGCATTGCTAAAAAATATATTTACAAGGGGCGTCTTTACAAGACTTGTTTCACCAGGAATACATACACAAAAAGAGAAAAGAGAAAGAAAGGTGGCGCAGACCTAATCTCCATCGTCACTACCCTCCGAACCGTCTCCGGGACCTTCGTCCAAAGAAACTAAGAACGTAAATTCTTCCTCCGACTCTCGGGCCTCCTCGATCTCAGCTGAGAGATCGACACCTTTAGCACTGGCTTCCTCTAAAGCTTGCCTCCTCGTCTTTGCACTAGCATGAGCGACAGTCCGAATCAGCTTTTGCTCAGCCTCCACCAATATATCACGGGCTATTCGATTTGTAGTGGCGGCGTCTTTCAGATAAGTAGTGCCTTTTTTTCAACCTCAGACTTTGCCGCAGATAGCGCAACAATCTCTTTTCAAGCATTTTGGAGAAGACCCTGGGTCGATGCCAATTTCGAGGTCACTACCTCGTTTCGCTTACTTAGCTCGAGGATCTCCATATTCTTCTACCCGATCCAAAAAGGAAACGATAAGTCAGTAAACATTGAATTATGGGAACGATGAACGGATTTACGAACAATGAGTTACCTGCTCAGCAAGGCTGCCCTATCTCGGAACACTCCCTCCAAATTCGCTAGAAGCCCGCTTAGCTCCTTCTCCTTATGGGAAGAGGAGTCCTCCGACTCCTAAAGTCCCAAGGCAAGTTTCTTAAGCTCCTTTCCATGGAATGAAAGCTCCTCTTGGATCCCAGAGAGGGCATGATCATACATCTCCTTAGACTACGGCGAAACAGAAGAGTCAGAAAAATGAGGAAAAATGCTTGAGACTAAAAAAGTGTACATAAATAGTTATCACCTGCCGCTGGAACTTCTCTGCTGCCTCGATAGTGCTGGGAGCATCGAGATCGATGTCCTCATTGGCATCGTCAATATCATCAAAGATGTTTCCAAGCGCACCTCCCCCCTTGAGAAGACCCCCACATTGGCAACATTCGAGTCCTGTGCATCCCTTAACTCCCCGGACGAGAACTGACAGCCCAAATTAAGGTGACCCAGGGCTTCGATGTCAACAAAGGCCCCAAATCCTTTGGAACTAGTAGCAACGGTCTCCCAGCCGGAACTGCACCACATTCAGTCAGGGGCTCGGGGATCGCATTTGCACCCTCTCGAGGGTCTCCATCATACGGGATCGATATGAATCAACCATTCCTGATACATTGGCCTCCGGTCAGGACACCTGGGGGATATCCGTACTCGACCTCGTTCTTGGTACCAAACGGTACTCATCCTCATTATCATCTTCATCCTAGTACTGGTACTTGCTCCGGAAGCTGAAGTCGAGGTCTTGGGGGCATCTCGAGGCCTGCGTGATTTAGGTTTCTTGGCCACGGGAGAATCAACAGCCTGTTTATTCTTCCTCTTCTTGCCCTTAATAGCCTCTGATGTCTCCACCTCGCTGCCGGGAGGCAGTATCATCTTTACTCCATCGCCAAGGCATGTGCAAACTTAGTAGCCAAAATTTATCATCACAAAGGTTACAGGGGAGAAGCATAAAAGTAAGGTACAAGTGGCAAGAAGGACTTTACCATGATTCTTATCCACCCATCGCGTTTTAGCTAGGTCGGGCCAAGACCGCACGAGGTACGAGAACGAGGTATCCAACCGCCTAATCCATCCTAGCAAATCCTGAACCGCTTCAGGATACCAAACAACAGATGCACAAACCAAGAGGAGATCATTTTCGGAGAAATATAAGAAGACCATAAAGCATGTTCGAAGGAGAGGTACTTACGCTACGTGTTCCACTCCTCCGGGAAGGGCATCCTTTTGGCAGGGATGCTGTCTGAGGTCCTCACCTGGACAAACCTACTCATCCATCCTCGATCTTTGTCCTCATAGATGCTCGAGAAAAATGGCTTTGTGGACCGATGGTGAAACTTATCAAACCTCGATAAAATCAAGGGCTATACAATCTAATCTAATGGTCGAATGTAAAGGTCTCACCCTAGACCTCGTTGGAGAAGTGCCGGAGCATGTAGACTATCCTCCAAAAAGAGGGATAGATTTGGCCGAGCGTCACTCGATACTTGTCGCAAAAGTCGAGAATGACCAGAACTATCGCTGGGGAAGAAGGGTTAAACATTCAACTGGACCCAAAGTGAATGGGTACACATATACATAAAGGAAGTCAGCCTTGTGGTCCATTATGCTCTCGTTAGAGTGAGGGATCTCAACCAGCACTGCCTCCTTCCATCGACAGTCTTTATTTACTTTCCATATGTTAGTCACGACACTAATATACCGGGACACGTGTTCACATCGTCCCGGTGTAGACGAGGGTCTGTCGACGGAAAAATCCTTCACCGTGTTGAATTCGTTGGGGGTACACTGTTCAACGGTGGGTATCACTTTGGGCTTTCCCTTTGGATGTTCGAGAGGAAGAGAGCCTCGTCTTTCTGAGCAATTATCTTGGAAGTTCTAGCCATGATGGGGAAAGGGACTTTCTAAGAAAGTAGGCTGAGAATGAAGCACGAAAGAAGGAATAATATGAAAGGGGATGGATTTGGCTTTGAAAACTTGAAGATATTGTAAAAGTGTGAATTATCAAACGACTGATGCATTTATAGAAGCCATATAGGCAGCGGAAAGGACGAACCAATAGCGATTCGTGGGCTTCTCGATAGCCGTGTTTGTTGGCGACCCTTATGCGGCTTTTGAGTCATGGCATTTAATGATCTGATGTGTTGACGTCATGATGATCACACTTAAAGAGTGGGAGTTCAAAATCATTTCCTATCATTTTTTATATGAAAAGCAAGGACTATCTTTATGCGGTAGAAATCTGCGGTTCGATTTGACAAACATGAAGGCATCCCGAGGGTTTTCAGTGGTCAACTCCGAGGGTTCTCAGTGATAGAATTTGATGTAGTATAAGTAACGACCGGGCCCGAGGCAATGTAACTTAGTGGTCTCTGTGGATCGATTTGAAGTTCCCAAAGCGTGTGCATAAAGCTGGCCAAGTCTAGTGGACTAGTCAGAAAAGCGAATCAAGGCATTAAATGGTTGTACCATCCCCATATCTTTGTAATTAATGCATTTATACTATGTTGAGATTCCCACTCTTATATAAAGGAGATCTTTGTCATTATCTAATGATCTATTTCTCAATACTAAATACACAAGAACATTCTCTCTGCTCTCTAACATATTATCTTGATATTATTGCGTCCATTTACTGCCTATATTTATTGTGTTTTATTTATTGTTCTTTATTTATTTCTTATTATTGGACATAAAGAATCGTCAATGATTTTATTCTAACTATTAGTCTCTATCGACCGCCCTCGGCTGACATCAGACTCAACCCCGAGGCCCCGAATAAGCAAGCTCGAGGCCCCGATTGAGAATGATTCGGTTGGGTTAATATCTCATTTTTAAGCTCTTATCATGCTTCTAAGCCTTTCACATAGCATCAATTGCCTAACAACTAACATAAAAATAGATCATGTATTTTTATAACCCCACTAAATTAAATTTAATTGCTATTACAATTTTCATGGTAAACAATTGCCATCTTTTGATCAACCGTTGTCAACATTGTATCAGATCTTAATCATAATTCTTCCTATCTCTCTTCTTATTTCCCTGCTAATATTTATGTTTATCCCTTTCTTTTGAAAACTCCAACAAAACATTCTTTTGCTTTTTGCTCCCTTTGCTTCATTAATTTGCTCTTCGGTTTAATCAACATTTTTGCTCTACTAGGGATCGGAGCCACACTAGGGTAGTATTTATCCATTCCAGGCTTTCAGTGCCTATCTTTGTAGCACTCATATTTAGCTGTACTATTTTAGAGTGCGCCATCTAGGTGTCTCATAAGGAGATCTATTACCACATTTGCTCTATCCTTCAGAAATGCCAACTAGCTCTACCAATCCATCCACTATTTTGGGTTACTATATCCCCAACCGGATCCTGATAACTCATCCTTCTATTAAACTATGTCTATTAGCTCCAAATACAATATAACTCAGATGGGTGTGGACAATTATACATACCTCTATTACTGTTGCGGGTAACTCACTATGCTTATATTTTTCTGCCGGAACTATAATACTGATAATCATCATTAGCTGGGTGCCTCGTACCTTTCTTCACCTTGCTTCTTTTACTTCTTGAAACTTGTATTTATCTTTTGAATATCTCATTGTCTTTCACCATAAAGGTAGATAAATATTCTTGCCTTAATATTCCTTATCGAAAGGCTTACACGTCTTAGTATACACATGATCTGCTGAATACCTTATATTTGTCCATCATAAGCATGATGCAAAAATTGAGTTCCTCTGACTCAACTCTTCCATAGACACATTCAATCCCTTATCAACTATCTTCCTAAATGTAGGTATCGATGTATTACAAATAAGATAGAGTTTAGGACATTCAGTTTTTACAACTGAGCTCTACCATACGATCTAGAGTAAGAAGAAAGAGTGACAGTCCTAAATACCTTGTAGCCTCCTACTTATAAGTGTGGTGCACGATACACCCATAAACAAGACTATACTAGACACAACTTGTAGACTCCCTAGGAAAAAACTGCTCTGATACCACTTTTGTCACGACACAAACCGAGGGGCCACAACGGGCACCTGATACCTTACTAAATTGAGTACCAATATAACATATATTTTCATGTCATACTATCATAGATAACTGAGTCGGAAGGCTACCGTGAGATAAGTATACTAGAACATGTGATACGCACTTATACGCTAGACACACAAGCCCATAAGACCACCCATATACTGAACATAGGCCGACAAGGCCATACAATCTTTTATGTACATAATATCCATCTACAACCTATAAGAATACATGATTTTTCATAAAGGTCGGGACAAAGTCCTGTCATACCAAACAATACATGTTTAAATCATACTAACCAAATAGCAACTCCGAAGTGAATGGAGCGCACCAACATCTTCCGCTGAGCTGATAGCCTACTTGGAGGGTTCTCGACTTGTTTATCGGGACATACGGGCATGAAAAATAGCATCCCCAGGCTAAAGGGACGTTAGTACAAATAATGTACTGACTATGTAAGGCACATAAATAAGTACATAACAGACCTAGAAGAAATATAGAGTAAATGACTCAATCTGTAAGTCTGGATAACTCTGTAAATCATGAAATAATTATAGTATCATCCATATGCATACTAATTTCATGTCGTGCATAGGTATATATTTCATAACATCATCAGGCCTCTAAGGGCATCCCATCATATCATCTCGACCGCTATGGGCAAAATCATCAATGTATACCAGCTGATCAAGGAGGTGCGTATATAACGCCGTAACCTTTTCTCATATACCATATACACACAAAAATACACACACACACACACACACACACATATATATATATATATATAAACACGTGTATATAATGCCATCTGGTCATGGGTAATTGTGCATGTATAAATGCATGAAATGCATATGAAATATGTTAATAAAATCTCTCGGTACGTCATAAGACCATTATATCTCTGATTAATATCATGAAACAAAATTTACCAACTTGCGTATTTTTGAAACCCATGAATAGATGATAGAATAATATGGCACATGGGAGAATAAGAATATAGATATCTCTAGCATTTCTACGAATAGAGTAATTTATGAAAGTTGTGCATTTGCTTATTTGGTTTATATTATGTGGATCATGCCAAAAGAAAGGAGGCCTTAGCCTTAACATGCGTGGAGATTGGAAACAACTTTGCTATGTATGTGAGATTTGTTCCTAGCCAAATATATAATGAAGCTAAAGCTAAATCACACCCTTTGTTGCACTTTGATTCAACTGGTAAAGGAATTGAGGATAAGTAAACTAGGATTAGGATAATACCTAAGCTTAAATCACTTCTTGCTTTGGATTCAAACATGTTTCATGAAAAACCATGAAATTTTAAGAAATGAGTTTTGCAGGAATGTATTGGAGGAATTTGCTGAAGCAATTCACATTACTTATGGTAATCACGTTATTACTCCCTAGCTAATGACTAATCCCCAAAGGTTCTCGTAGTATGCCACCTTAAAATCTGACATATGAGTCACTTAATTAATCTTTATGTGGCTGCCACGTGGGGATGGGGTGGGAAGGTTTAATCTTTATACACTTATTAGGCAATTAGGTAGTGTCCCGCTACACTTAGAATTCACCTAGAAAAAAACACTCGGGGCAAGTTCTAGACTATTAGTACGGGTACTTGGACTTGCAACTAAATATCTCACCACTCATGTTGTTGGATTTCTAAAGAGAACCGAGTCGAGAGCGCTCTACTAGATGACTACTTAAGTCAACACAAGAGTCAAATGGCTCGACTGAACAACTTGATGACTACTTAAGTCAACACAAGAGTTAAAAGGTCATAACTAGAGCTATTTTCTACCAACAACTTGTTTTTAACCATAAGGCCATAGGTAAATATATTGGTACCAAGTGAAGCATGCTTGAGACCCTTTTTATTCATTACTATTGTTTTTACCTAAACATAAAAGAAAAAAATGGACTTAATCCCTTAAGAAGGTTGTCATGTCGTCCATCGTTGGGAAGAGGCACTCGCTTCACACAAAACCCACCTTTGGAAAGAACCGTGGCATTAACAAAACCAAAGTCATATTGCTCACTTAACCATAAAAAGAAGATAAGAAATCAAAAAGAAGATACTAAAGTGAATGAGAAGTTATACTACTTAAGAAAAAAAAACTAAAGATGTTATGAAGTAAACTACAGAAAGTAAGACAAATGAATATACAAAATGAGGGGAAATGAATATATACATCAAGTGAAAGGGAGGAATATATACATAACCAAAGAGAAAATAAAGATAAAAGAAAAAGAGTATTAGAGTTATTACAGACCAAATGTCAATGTAATAATGAATCATCAAAAATAGACCAACCCCCTGAATAAAAATAAGCATTGTCCCCAATGCTTAACAAACATAAAAACAAGGAAGGGTAGAGAGTTAAGAGAACTCCCTATGTGGTATCAGTGTGTACGGAATCCTCAGCACCCTCGATCTCCTCCAACTGTATCTCATCATCACTAGCTGAGGGACAACAAGGTTGGATAGCATCTAGAGAATCTCCTCAACGGTGTGGGAAGCAAGGTCCGGTTCCTCAAACTGGTCGGCTTTTGTTTGTGATGCCTCAAGTACTACTGGTGCTGTTGGTGCTGCTAGGGCTACTATTTCTGTCTCCATATGAAAGCAAGTGGTAGATCTCCTGCAGATGCTATCTTGGCAACTTCTTTTCTTAATTTATCCACTGACTTATTCGAAGCATGAGATCTTCACATCTTTTTCACCTGTCTTCCCAACTATTCAATGACTTCTCCATGTGCCACCAGAGTCTCCATAATTGTCTTCTGATTTTCCAATTAACAATGTTTCCTCCACTTACGGAGGTGCCTGTGGTGCTACTAGGCAGAAGACTGTGCTGCAACAACACTTGATATGTCAAACAGCTTTGAAGTAGGTACCTACATCCAGTTGTTGAGACTCGCCACTGTCTATGACACTCGTAGTGCAGTTGTAGATAAGTGGATGAGGCTAGAACTTACAATGAAGCTGATGATGTCTGCTGTTCCGGTGGAAGGCTCGGCTATTGTGGAAGGCATGGCAACTGTGGAAGGCTCAACAGCTAAATCTGAAACCACTAGCATTGGCTCCTTAGACTGGCTAGTGGAGGTTGTTGCCTTACCCTTGAACTTTCGGTTGTCATCACTCTATAGGTGGTACTATGAGAAGGGCTTCTTGGCATTTACTTTTGTATCATATGGTCTCGGCTCCACCTTTGCATCGTTAAAATACTCTATGAGGGTGTTTGGATAAGGGTAGGATATTTCACCTTTTTGGATAGCTAATGTGATGTTGGTAGACATTATGGCACCCATATTGAATGGGTACCCAGCCATAATAGAAGATACCAGAACTGCTCGGGGAAGTGTGAGGTTGTTCTCATTTAGACACGGGTCAATATGGATACACACAAAGGTCTGCCACCCTTTAGCTTAAAAATTTAGGGTGGCCTGGAGGATAGGTACCCATGCGATGATCCACGGTGGCGGCATTCCTCGAGCAGCCAACATCTCAGCTAGCCACAGTAGAGTTGCATCACCCATAGCAAGTTTTTCTAAATACTGGACTGCCTTTACTTCTTCAAAGGCCACGTAAGTGTTGAAAGAGTAGGAGTCGAATTTGACATTAAGATTTCTCACCTTTGTTATCTTGGTACCTTTCTTTATGTGAGCCACATTGGCATAAAATTCTTTACCCAAGTGCTCATTTTCATCAATGACACTTTGGGTGAACTACTTCCACCCCTTTCGCTCCTGGAAATGTATAAGGACATTTGGATTGTGAATGTCGAAATCCTTAATTAAGAGTTGTCGCTCAAGTGTGAGCGATATTTTAGGCCACCACTCTCTGAACTATGTGAAGGCCATTAAACTCACAAACCGATCCTCCCAGATTTCCTTATTCGACCTCTCAAGGCCACCAACTCTAGTGTCACCTCCTCTACCATCATCTGGGATATCATCATCATCATCTAAATCAATAGTTATAGGAGGAGTATGTGTAGATGAGGGCTCTGAACCCTAGCTACCAGCATCTGAACACTCAGAAGAACTTGCTTAGGTGGATGATTAATTACAGAGCTAGTATTTTCCTTGAACTTGTTATGATTGGGCTTCCGACTGCCCTCTGAAGCTTCCCTAGAAGGGGAATAGCGTTCTTGTTTATTACCCTATGTATGGCGAGTGGTAGGTAGTTCTTGCCTCGGCCTCAGCCTCGGGAGGGTTCAGCCCTCCCTTTTGATGTATCACCCCTCCCACGTGATCTAATGATTGTTTGTAATACATAGCAATAGTAATTAGTTAGAGTTAAAGGTCACAATGTACACAGATTCATGCATGACAGTGGCAGGAAAACAGACTCAGAAGAGGTAGTGCAGACCACACAAAAGTGAGAGTGGCCGCAGACTATCAAGTCCGGACCACACAATTTCAAAGTGTGGTCGTACATCCAAAAGTGCGGACCACACAATTTTGAGTGCGGCTGCACAACCCCATGTTCAGACTGCTGGGTCTCTGAACTTCCATTAGTGTGGTCGCACACATTTTTCTGGGGACTACAAAATTTTGAGTGTGGACCGCACAAAAGTGTGTGGAGCAACACAATTTGAAATTACGCGGGAGTACTTTATGATTCATGCAATTTTTCACAAATTAGACATGGTTTTTCCAAATAAACATGATCAATGGCCTAACCAGTCCCTAATTAGCATACATGATATTACCCAACTGATTCTAAGAACACATGACTGATTAATTAAATTTTAGGCCTAAAGATAACCCTAACACTAAAGAACAAAACTAAGAGAAATTGAAAAATCTAAAGATGATACACATGGCAATATTACGATGATGTTACTTCATGCAGTATTATATTATGATGATGTTACGCATTACACTATGTTGATGTTAGGCTTCACAATATTAAGTTATGACAATGTTGCACCCTGCAGTATTACATTACGGTGATGTTACACTTTGCGGTATTAAGTTACGATGATGTTTCACCCTGTAGTATTGTACGTTGAATTTGTCGTAAGTTAATTGATATCAGTCCATGTAAAAGATTATTTGGAGATTATAAGGATTATGCTATTTCATAAGTGATGAGTAAATTCATGAAGGTGAAAAGAGAAGCAAGCCAAAGAAAATGAATTTTTGTCAAAGTCTGGCATTTTAGGGTAAAATACGACCCAATCTAAAATACCCAGTATTTATGATAGTGCCATACAAGGTACTACATGACCCTAAGGTGTACAAGGTATGCTAAAAGAGAGTAGTATCTTAAGTATGTTGAGATAATGTTTAATTATGCGGGTAATTGATTAATTATCGGGTAACGGGATATTACTTAATTAACTAATAAGTGGATAAAGATTAATAAATTCCACCCCCTCAAATGTGGCAGCTAGCCACATTGTAAAGAAATGACTAAGTCATTTCTTTGAAAGGTGTCAATCAAGTAACAAGAAAGAGACATTTTATCTCTTATAATACAAATCTTATCATTAGGACAATAAGGAACAAAAAAATGTCACCAAGCTTTAGCAAAGCTTATCAGATTCAAAGCTTTACTGCAAATCAAAAAATGTTGCCTTCTTTTCTCACATCTTGAAAGCATTAACTTTCTTTAACTATTTCACAAGCTTTATACAATCAGACACCTTAGGACCCTTTACAATTCAAAAAGGGATTATTATTTTACAATCTAGAGAACATTAGCTACTTCGAAGCTTTCAACAATTAAGAACGTTAGAAACAGTTATGATTTGCGCTCCTACAAAGAATATTATACAGATTTTTCCTACTTTAGGTATTTTTAGCCTATCCCTTATTTCTTATGGCATGATCTATAAGATACAAACAAAACGAGCAAATGCACAAATTTCATAAATGACTCTATTCATAGAAGTATTAGAGATATCTATGTTCTTGAATTTTCATGTGTCATAATATTCTATCATATGTTCAAGGGTCTCAGAATAATTCGAAAGTTGAAAAACGTTTACTCAATGATATTACTCAAAGTCAAAATGGTCTTATGACATTCCGAAAGATTTTATTAATGTACTTTTCATGCATTGCATTCATGTACATTGACCCATGACCAGATGATGTTATATATGCATATATATTTATGTATATATATGTATATGGGATATGGGAAAGTTTATGGCATTATATACGCACCACCACCTGATCAGCTGGTATACGTTGATGATTTTGCCCCCAGTGGCCGAGATGATATGATGGGACGCCCTCAGTGGCTGATGATATTATGAAACATGTACCTATGAATGACATGACATTCATACACATATGCATGACACTATAATTATTTCACGATTTACAAAGTTATGCAGACTTCCAAGTGGAGTCATTTACTACATATTTCCTTCATGCCTATTATGTACTTATTTATGTCCTTAAATACTCAGTACATTATTCGTACTGACGTCCTTTTTTGCCTGGGGATGTTGCGTTTCATGCCCGCAGGTCCCGATAGAAAGGTCGAGAGCCCTCCAAGTAGGCTATCAGCTTAGCGGAAGATGTTGGTGCACTCCATTTGCTTCGGAGTTACTTGTTTGGTTTGTATGAGTTAGATTTGTATTGTTTGGTATGCCGGGACTCTATCCCTACCTTTATGAAAATTATGTATACTTAGAGGCTTGTAGACAAATGTCATGTAAGTAAAAGATCGTATGGCCTTGTCTACCTATGTTTAGTGTTCAAGTGGTTATTTTGGTCTTAGAGGCCCATATGTCTTATGTATAAGTTGACATTACCTTTTCTATTCTACCTATTTCACGGCAGCCTCTCCAGCTTTATTATTTATGATAGTATGACATGAAAAGATACGTTATGTTGGTACTTGGTTGAGTAAGGTACCAGGTGCCTGTCGCGGCCCATCAGTTCGGGTCATGACACAGATATCTGCCAATGTCAATCCGATTTCTCTCTTCCTCCTTTGTAGTACCTCCAATGTGTACTTTACCTGCATGTTAGTCAAACAAGAAGAAAGAATAAACGGTAAAATAGAAGAAGGGTCGAGGAATTCATACCTGAGATGCGTAGGCAATGGCTTTAACTCCAAAGTGGGAGGCTCCTCGATTGAGGGCTTTGTTGGGGGAGTCTTCCTATTTTCAAGATCCAATGATAGCTTTCAGGGCTCATAAGTGTACGACCCCATTCCTTACAATGCATTTACACACTCCACATAGCCTTCTTTCTCCTCATCATCATCAAGGTTGAGCAAAATGGCTTCCAAATTATCCTCAACATTCATTGTGGCACTAGCATCATCAATTATCACATCGCTCACCAAATCTACGAATGAACAAATTTTATTGCTATTTGGTTTTCTCATAGATTTTTACACGTAGAAGACCACCTTTTCATCACCCACTCGGAAAGTGAGCTCACTGGCTTCCACATCAATAAGAGCCTTCCTAGTAGCAAGGAAAGGTCTACCCAAAATAATAGGCACCTCCTAGGCCACTTCGCAATCAAGATTCACAAAGTCCACCAGGAGGATGAACTTGTCAACACGAACCAACACATCATCAATAATACCCAAAGAATACGGGACATGCTATGGACGTGACTACAAGAAGTGGAAAAGGTGGAGATGAAACCACCTCAAATCAAAAAAGAATTGTGGATGATGATGTATTGGTTCAAGAAGATGAAATTCCAAGCAATGTGGTTCAATCTAATGAACAACTGAGAATTGATATTGATTAAAATGTGGAGGAGACACAAGAAGAAGTGAACCCGTCTAGGGAGCATGTTATTAACATGTCAGAACCGATATTACCAAAGGCTAAGGCACCAATGATAAGGCTTACTCCTCTATACTCTCAAAGGTTTGCCAAGCAAAATAGTGAGAACCAATTCAAAAACTTTATTGATATGATGAATTTGTCTATTAATGTGTCGTTAGTTGAGGCATTGGAACAAATGTCGGGATATGCAAAGTTCATAAAGGATTTGGTGAAAAATAAAAGATCAATGAATTGTGATACTATCAAGATGACACATTAAGTGAGTGCTATCGTGCACTCAATGGACCCGAAATGGGATGATCCCGGTGCTTTCACAATCCCTTGCACAATTTGGAGCTCCGATTTTGCCAAATATTTATGTGATCTTTGGGCGAGTATCAACTTGATGCCCTACTCGATGTTCAAAACTTTGAGATAGTATGTACCAGTTACATTAAGCGTCACCCTCACGGGTAAGGGAATTTGTCATCCTTGGTATTGAAGGATTGCCGCAAAGCGCGTAAGGATCATTGATGATGTGAAAGGATGACAAAGATGAAGAGGTAAAACATCTATTGGTAGATCCTCGTGGCTTCAGCTGTTAGTACACCCCTAAAGGGGGGAATATGGAGTGATGTGGCATTAGGTCCGAATTAAGTGGTTCTAGTGACTATGGAATGGTAAAGGAAGAATGCAATAAATGAAAGAGGATTGAGATGGCACTTATCCAAATCTTATAGATACGCTACGATTCAAGAATATTGTGCAAGCACGACGTCAAAGAGAGGAAGTAAAGGTTCCTGACCGAGCTCTTATTAATAAATAAGGAGCCAGTTCGAGACGTAAGTTAAGACAAAGTACATAACCCAAGAAAGATTACGAGGAATATTGATATGAGAATGGGATAACGAGTAGTTAGTAATTAGTCAGGAGGATCCTAGTTATGGCTAAACAGGAGGTTACGGACGGGTCATCAAATCGTGTAAGATAATCATAGTAGAACCCAACATGGAGAATTCAGCCTCGAAGAATATCATTATAATACTTGAGATATATTCAAATAAGAGTCGGGGTAGTTAAAGGTACCGTTGAGTGTTACGGGGATAAAAGAAAGTGCCATTGGGAAGGCGGTCAAAATCTTAGTTCAGAAGCAACCATACAAGCACAAGGGCATGGAAGTAAGCAACTACAGATGATTATAGGCAAGTAAGGACATCAAAAAGGTCCGTAATAAGCTCACAACTTTACGAGAGTCAAGGATTCTCCCTAAGTACTACAACAAAAGACTAGCTGATGAGATAAGAATGAGGGCTTCAACTTAAGCACAACGTCATAAATAGGAAATGGTCGTGTAACAACAATCTCGCAACAACATTGTAAGCATTACAAAGGAAAGTGGCACCTACCGTGGCTAAGGAACGGGAAGTAAAAATTAAGAGTAATTTTTGAGATCATATGAGTTGTATGAAAACTCTGGCGAGTGTGGACACTAAGATAAGCAAAGTATGGATACAACATGGGGACAGAAAGACCAGGTAAAGTAATAGCTTACGCTAAAAGAAAGCTAAGATGTAACGAAAGAATTATTCGATGAATGATCTAGAGTTAGTACATTATGGATACACTCAAGATTTTGGAGCATTATCCAGGCATCATATTTGTTTACAATCATATAGCCATAGAAGACTTCAGTATAAGTTAAAAGAAAAAAATGAGCCCAGGGCATAGACAAAGGATTGAATTGTTAGAAGATTGTATCATAGATATTCCATAATGCCCATGAAAGTCTAAGGTAATAACTGACACAATGAGCCACAGATCGGATGATAGATTAAGCCTACATAAAGGTTGATCAGAAGGAAGAGGAAACTAAAGAATTACATCACCCAAGTAAAATGAGGATTCTGATTATTGGACCTAGAAAAATTATAGATGTTGTGCTTGAGAATATGACAGAATCACTCTTAATATCATATATTCAAGAGAAAATACCACAACAACCATAATCTATAATGGCTCTACAAGGAAGCCAGTTAGAAGAAGTACCAGCCTCATAAGAAGTCATTACGAAGCTCCCACCAGATTGTGTATGTACCAGAGGTGCGAGTATTATAATAGAGCTTTAAGTTGTGGACGTGAATTACACCTAGGTGGAAGGGAGATCAGGCAAGAGATAGAAGATATGATGCGAGTTTTTATGGTAAGTAAGGTAAAGGTGAACTACGTACGAGATACTCAGAGGTAGAAGATCGTGAAAAGTCAATACTTTTGATAGAAGGATATAAGCACGGGTATCAAATAACCGGGGATATAGCGGCATCGTCGGCGGCATGTCTTCCAGCCTACGATTTCTAAGTACTGAAAGATCTAGTTAAGAGAGTGGAGAAAAGTTGGAGACGATGTGATGTCTCGCTTGACGTTGAAGAATAACATAAGGAAATCTATGGTTCAAGCAAGTTGAAGGAAAGTTGCAAGTAGTATAAATGGATATGTACAGGTCGCAAGCTAAAGTATGGTAGAGTGATAAAGTTCTAAGGAAACATGAGTAAGGATGAGGAAAGGCAAGTGAAAAGGTGACGAGAATGGATTAGTCCTCATGACTAGGCCCATGAAAACAAGGGAGCTAATGACTTCTCTATGTTATGGCAAGCTCAGTATAGCCTGAATGGACTCAAATGAGTTACTCTTCATAAGTAGCTTTTAGAAGAGATGGAATGATGCCTTAATAGTAGAATAAGAGCGTAGCTGTGATAGATAAAGGATGACGTTTGGCCCTTCGATTGAGTAATGATTTAAAAATAAAAAATAAAAAAAGGATAAAAGTGATTCATAAATTGTACGGGATTAAAGTACCCACATAAGAGAATCACTTTGGGATGTTATAAAATATGGTTATTGAAGTACAATATCGCCGCTAAGTGGATCAAGAAAATTACTTTGAATATTCCTTGATGTAACGTAAGCCCTAATGGCAAAGTATTACATAAGAAGTTTCAAGTTATCAGTGGTATATTCTAGATAAATATTAAGGTGAATCAACAAAGTATGGACAAAAGTCACAATGCATAAGATGAGATTAGGCTGTGATTCTAAAGATGAGCAGTAATGAGGAGGCATTAAAGGATTTAAATTTATACATATGGAATAAGCAACGAGAGTAAGTTGGTATTTGGTAGTAGACCTCAACAACAGTAAAATAAAGTAAGATTTATGGCAGTAAATTCATACGGATGGCTAAACGGACCTATGCGATGAAATATAGCAATATTCGTCAATTCAACAATGTACCGAGCGAAGAACTTCAGTATACTCAAAGATGCCAAAAGGGAAATCTTATCAAGCTCTATATATGAAGCTTACAGATTGGGCACACTTACAAGGTCCAAATTGTATAGGCTGCATGATGAAAGGTAGCAACAGTTACGAGATTAGAAGGATTCCGACTACAAGTTGTAGTGTGAGAAGGAGACCTAAGGATAGGAATGCCATAGACTTTGGAATCACTCACAGAATAGTTGCCTAGATGGCAATGTAAGTTCTAAAGTATTCGAAAGATATAAGTTATGATAATGATGAGTGCATCAGTCAACATTCGAAGACGAATGTTCCAAAGGGGGGAATAATGTTACGCCCCGCAATATTACGTTGATGTTATGCTATGCAGTAATATATTATGATGATGTTACCCTCTGCAGTAGTATATTACGATGATATTACATCCTGCAATATTATACTACGGTGATGTTACGCTTCGCAGTATTAAGTTAAGATAGTATTGCACCCAACAGTATTACATTACGGTGATGTTACGCTTCGCAGTATTAAGTTACGACAGTGTTTCACCCAGCAATATTACATTACGGTGATGTCACACTTCACAGTATTAAGTTACAACGATATTGCACCCAGAAGTATTGTACGTTAAATTTGTCGTAAGGTAATTGACATTAGTCCAAGTAAAAGATTATTCGGTGATTATAAAAATTATGCTATGTCACAAACGATTAGTAAATTCACGAAGGTTAAAGGGGGAGCAAGTCATATAAAATGAATTTTGTCCAAGTTTATCATGTTGGGGTAAAATACGGCCCAAGCTAAAATCCCCAATATTTATGGACTAGTGTCATACAAGGTACTACATGACATACAAGTAAGGTGTATAAGGTGTGTTAAAAGTGAGTAGTATTTTTAGTAATTCGAGATAATTCTTAATTACGTGGATAATTGGTTAATTATTGGATTAGTGGGGATTAAAGAGTTGATTAAGGAATTAGGTGGATGGTTTTTAGATATGACTTATAACCATTAAGGTGGAAACCATGGAGGTCTTGAATGATGACTCTTAATTTTATATGAAAAGGTGGCAAAGATTGGAGAAATTATTGACCAACGAAGCTATAAATTGGGGCCAACTCCCAAAGGTCAAGAAAACCTTTCCAAATTCATTTTCTAGTCTCTACAATGACATTAAAACTTTAGAAACTCAATCAACATGTTAGCAATGTGAATTTTCTACACAAATCACATGAGACTACGTTATGTTATAACAACGGGATTTTGCGATTCTAAAGGAGTACGGTTCAATCTTTCTCAAGAATATCATATGGATTTTTCCCTATTTCAATTCGTCGATACGTGTTGTCGCAATTAACGGCTGTTAAACGGATTGTCAAGAGAATCTGTTCGGGTATGTTAAGGCTATCCCCTCTTTCTTTTGGCATGATCTATATGATATGAACGAAACGTGCAAATGCACAAATTGCATAAATGACTCTATTCATAGAAGTATTAGATATATCTATGTTCTTGAATTTCCATGTGTCATAATATTTTATCATTTATTCATGGGTCTCAGAAAAATAAGAAAGTTGAAAAGGGTTTACTTTATGATATTACTCAAAGGCAAAATGGTCTTATGACATTCCGAAAGATTTTATTAACGTACTTTTCATGCATTGCATTTATGTACATTGACCGATGACCATATGTCATTATATACATGTATATATGTATATATATATATATATATATATATATATATATATATATATATATATATATATATATATGGGATATGGGTAAGGTTATGGCGTTATATATGCACCACCACCTGATCCGCTTATATACGTTGATGATTTTGCCCATAGTGGCCAATATGATTTGATGGGATGCCCTCAGAGGCTGATGATGTTATGAAACATGTACCTATGCACGACATGACATTCATACGCATATGCATGATGCTAAAAGTAATTTATGATTTACAGAGTTATCTAGACTTATAGGTTGAGTCAATTACTCTATATTTCTTTCATGTCTGTTATGTACTTATTTATGTGCCTTACATACTCGGTATATCTTTTGTACTGACGTCCCTTTTGTTTGGGACGCTGAGTTTCATGCTCGTAGATCCCGATAGACAGGTTGAGAGCCCTCAAAGTAGGCTATCAGCTCAGTAGAAGATGTTGGTACGCTCCATTTGCTTCGGAGTTGCTTGTTTGGTTAGTATGATTTTGACGTGTATTGTTTGGTATGGCGGGACTCTATCCCGACCTTTATGACATTTATGTACACTTAGAGGCTTGTAGACATATGTCATGTACGTGAAAGATTGTATGGCATTGTCGGCCTATGTTTTGAGTTTATAAATGATTATGTTGGCCTATTAGGCCCGTATGTCACATGTATATGATGATGTAATAGGAATGATACGTTACGTTGGTACGCGGTTGAGTAAGGTGCCGGGTGTTCGTCGCGGCCCATTGGTTTTGGTCGTGATAGAAAGGAACTTATGTCGTGTACACCAATTTTATTATTAGAGAAACCCTCGAACCTGGGACTTGAAAAATTCCAAGTCTTGGAATAACGCCTTGAAATTCACACCTTATTGTGCGGCATGAACCAATTTCTATTGGAATTGAAGTGTGTAGATAAAGTTAAGTACCCAAAGCTTCACCTTCAATATCTTACCCACAAAAAACCAGCTCTTGTAAAACAGCCCAAATAATTATCTAAATAAAAGAAAGAAAGAATGGTTGAACTGAAAAATTTTCTACCCATGATCACGGTCAACGAGAATCTACAAGATATGAACAAATATCCAAAGAATGTTAGCTAAGAAGAAAGGAAAAGGAAATGGAGATTGAGATAGAAAGAAGATCGAGGGAAGCTAAGATGGTTTATATTTTAGGAGAAAAAGAGAGATTTGGGTGATCAAACTGGGGTCCTAATCAGCTGGATCTTTTAGCCCCACCGGCAAAACATATTCACACGACCATAAGACAAAAAGCTATAGATGTTTCTTCTATATACTTTCTTTCTGTTTTCATAAATTAATTTATTCAAGTGGAAGGATAGACAAAGGTAGGAATGATGAAAACAAGCTGTTTATAAGGACAAAGCAACAAAATAATCAAACAGAAAAAGAAGGGTTGTGAAGAAATCAAGAAATAAGTGTTCCTGTTATGAGATATTTCTAATGTTTTTTTAAATCTTGCCACCTTTTCAAAATTACTCAAGAGTCATCAACTATATCATATATTGCTGCCACGTTAAAGTTCAAAATTTATCCAAAATATTTTAGATAATTACCAATTACCCGCATAATTAAGAATTGTCTCAAATTATTTAAAATTCTACGTATTTTTAATACGCTTTATACGCCGTACTATTACGTATCATGTAGTACCACGTAAAATAAATTCATACACTATTATTTTATTAAAACATTCATGTAAAATACATATAATTTCTCATCTTTTAATTTTCCTAATCTCATAGAAAGAATAAAAATTTTCCTACACTTAATTCTTAAAATGGTAAAAATGATAACCTTCTTTTCTTGTGAGAAAATAATTTCTATCTTTACAATAAAGAAAATATCATAAACTTTCTTATATTATGTGTATAATTTATCATATCCGAAAATAGTAATAAGTGTAACTATCCAAAAATATACTTATAAAACTTTTACTAAAATACTTCACTTAAAAGAAAATACCACACTAAGATAATATCTAACGGTATCTAGGTTGGTAAATTTACGGGGTCTTATAATAACATAGTTGTATACGGAAAAAAATTAGCGGTTTGATTTTACGGTCACCAAAGCGCTTTGATGAAACTGCCTCCAGAAGGCTCGAAACTTAGCTCAGGGCTCTGTCCTCGAGGGTTCTCAGTAATCTACTCCGAGCTAGCATAAGCAACATTTGGACTCGAGGTAGGGTAAATCAGTGGCGTCGGTGGATTGATGTGAGGTTCCTAAGGCACGTGACTAAAGCTGACAAAGTTTATTAGGCTAGTCCAAACCTGTACCATGACATTAAATGGCTGTATCAGCCCCATATCTTTGTAATAAATGCATTTGTACTATGTTAGGATTCCCCCTCATATATAAAGGGAATCCTTGTCATTTTGTAGGACATTCGATACTCAATATTAAATACCAGACAACATTGTTTTTGCTCTCTAACATATTCTCTTGATCTCATTACTTCCATTTATTGCTTATATTTATTGTGTTCTTTTTATTGTTCTTTATTTATTGTTTATCATTGATCATAAAGAGCCATCATCGTAGCTCTTATAACTATTATTCCTCCCTCGATCGCTCCAAGCCGGCCATTTGGCTCGACCTCGAGGCCCTATACACGCCGGCTCGAGGCCCAGATTTCCTACCAACCGGTTTTGCTATTACATCGTTTCTTAAGCTATAATCTTGCTTTCTAATATTTTACTTAGCATTCATTGCCTAACGACTAGCAAAAAAATATATCACGTATTTTTAGAACCACAAAATAAAATTTAATGGTAATTACCATTTTCATGGTAAACCGTTTGGCGCCCACCGTGGGGCTAAGAATAATAGTGAATATTTTCTTACTGGTTTAACTACATAACGCAAGTTACCTTTCACACTTTTTCTTGTCCAAGATATTTGATTTTCGGTCAAAATATCTTAACTCAGTAAATGCACGTGAAAAGAACAATCTTTAAGACCATGGAGAGAACGGTGTGGATGTTCCAGGTGTTGGTGTACTACAACGAAACCCTGAGAATGCACCAGAGCAAGTTCCCGTGGACGCAGTCTCATGAGATGCCCAACGCGTGATATAAGCTCTCACACTAATAGGAGCATACATCAAGGAGATCAACAAGAAGTCCAAAAAACCCCAGCTTTGGAGGAACAAGAGGTTAGCCTTCACGTTATTTTGAGACGTTATAGGCACAACAGCTGGAAGTCGCTCATCTACAAAGCCACCAAAAAACCCCAAGTACAACAGCCCCAGGGACGGCCCATCGGACTAAACAGGTATTGGAAAGATCAAGCAACAACGGGTTGGCAGCCGACCCCACCATCAAAAAGATGCTGGAGGACTTCACAAAGAAGATCGAGTCAGGCGAGAAGAATATAGAAGCCAACGACAAGAAGGTCGAGACCTACAATTCCAAGGTTGACCAAATCCCGGGTGCACCCCCGATCCTAAAGGTGTGGATTCAAAGAAGTTCGTACAGAAGTCGTTCCCACACGAAGCGGCTCCAAAGCCCATTCCAAAGAAGTTCAGAATGCACGACCTTCCAAAGTGAAACGGAACCTCAGACCCCATTGAACACGTTACTGCTTACACTTGTACACTGAAGGGAAACAACCTAAAGGACGATGAGATCGAGTCTGTCCTACTGAAAAAGTTTGGAGAAATGCTTCCGACGACTGGGCAGTGCAGACCTTCACTCAAGGTTTGAATGAACGAAGCTCGATGGCTTCAAAACAGTTAAAGTAGAATTTGGTTGCATACCCCGCCGTGACTTGGTCGATGTTCACAACCGATATGAATCGAAGATCAGGGTCGAGGACGAAAAATTAGGAGCCCTCTCGTGCTCGGTATACCAAGCAGGGTTGTGGTGAAGGAGCCAAAGTCAAACAGAGAAAGGTACTAGCCATATACCAAAGACAGGGGAAATGCCCCGAGACATAACATACCCTGAAATGATTGAATAATGGACCGGGGCCAGAATCCTCGAGGACTCATCAATAGAGTTGGGTTCGATAGTCACACAGGGCTGATAGAGGCACCCCGCTTATCGGAATATTACTTCAACATCGATATTTCAAATATCGTGTTCGCCATCAGTAAGATCAGAGACGCCATGTGGCCGAGGCCTGTACAATCAGATCCTTCACAAAGGAACTATAACTTGGTATGTGAATTTCACAACACGCATGGTCACATGATCGAGGATTGCCAACAACTCCGAGAAGAAGTGGCCCGATTACACAACAAAGGTCACCTCCGAGAATTCCCCAACGACCGAGCCAAAAATCAGTTCCGAGAGAGAGAGGCAACCAAGAAGAACGAAACAGATGAGCTGCAACATGTTACCGACATGATCATGGGAGGGATCGACATCCCACAAGAACCCACTATCAGAAGAACAAAAATATCTATCACCAGAGAAAAGCGGACTTGAGGTTACATACTCGAGGACGCCCTCAGTTTCAGCGACGAGGACATCAAGACCTTGTCTTAGCCTCACAATGATGCACTGGTTATTTGTTTCCTTTTGAATACATTTCAAATTAAACGTACACTTGTGGATCCAGATAACTCAGCCAACATCATCAGTTCAAGGGTCGTGGAACAGCTTAGACTGCTCGGCCAGATTGTGCCCGCCTCTTGAGTCCTTAATAGATTCAATATGGAGAGCGAGACAACCAAATGGGATATCACCCTCCCAATCAACGTGGCCGACACTATCTAAAGTGCCAAATTCCACATCATCGAAGGATACATGAGGTACAATGCTTTGCTTTGAAGGCCATGGATACACTGCATGAGAGCAGTACCATCAACCCTTCACCAAATGATGAAGTTTCCGATAAAGTATGGAATAAAAACTATGTACAGGGAACAACATGCAGCAAGGGAGATGTTCATAGTGCACGATGTGGTGCCGGCACCGACGCGGAAGACGCCCAAGAAACTGCAGGACAAACAAACAGTGAAATAGAAACCACGAGACACATTCTTGGCTATACCCGAATAAACAAATAAAGGACCGTACCGTAACCTTAGAGCAAATACTAAAGGCCCACCGAGGCTCAAAGCCACATCGCCACTAAGGTATAACCATCTCCCTTTTAATTTACACCTATTACTAACCTTTATGCAGGTGCTCGACTGACATAGTCGAAGCACTAATCCAGCTCGAAAAACTTAAGGTTTCAAAGCATACGTTGCACTCTTTTCCTTCGACCGGGTTTTTATCCCGAAAAGGGTTTTACCAGCAAGGTTTTAACGAGGCAACATCTATATGCTACCTACGAAAAAATCAAAAAGTATTTAAGGCTTTTTTGCAATCAACCTCCAATACTAAGGGGTATACCCCCAGAATGTCACCTACTCAGAGAAGCCAAGATGCGCTAAATGGGTTCTCGATAGGAAAATAATGTACCGGGCCAAACGATCGAACGAACCATGTACGTATAGAATAACCGAGCCCTTAACAGCAAAGGAATTTATACTTGTACCAAGTAATCAAAGAATACTTTCCAAAAGCATTTCGCGTTTCGAAGAAGCTCGGTATTTTTTCAAAAATGCCTCCTCTGTCAAAAAAGTCCCGAACACTCGGGGACTGGCGTCAACAACTCGAAACAATACGACCCCTGGGTTGGAGCTTCAAACTTGTAAGTCCTCAATGAGGCAACATCAAGATCACAAAACAGCTCCAGAGCCAAAAATGTCCGAAACACTCGGGGACTGGCGTCGAAAACTCAAGGCCACATGACCTCCATGTCGGAAACCCAGGAATGGTATGACCTCAATGAGTCAATACCAAGTTTACAAATAATGGCTCCCGAGCCAAGAAAACCTTGATGACTCGGGGACTTCTGCGATTCGCCACCCCATTGACTTATCAAAACTTGAGGCCACAAGACCACATGCGGGCAGCCTCTGTCTCGTAAGACCTATATAAGGCAATAACAATACCTATAAGACCTCAAGCAAGACATGAACTATACTTGTACTAAGTAACAAAAACTGTAAGACATCAAAGACATGTAAAACTTGTAAGACCTTACTAAAGGCATAATCCCGATCCTAAAGTTAAGGCTATATATCGAACTTTTAAGACCCCTAAAAAGGCATACCCTCGATATAGACGCCAAAACTACTTTACTCGAGAACTGAAAGGCTTCGTCCAAACACAATGACTACGGTCTCAAGGTTGTTCCAACCAAACTAATGCAACTCGGGGATGCCCGGCCTTCGCTATAGAATCATAGGCCTTCAATTACTTCGAAAAGAACCGGTTGAAGAGGCTACCCTCAACTTAGGCAAAAGAGCTTAGACCATGTCAGCTCTAAACTATAAGGCTTCGAGATACTTAGCCACTGAGCCAAACCTCCCGAGGTGCTCGATCATCACTATACGAGGACTTACAATCAAGGTTATATCGAACCGTCAAAGAGTCAGGCAAACACAATTTCACAAAGTCCTTAACGAGGGAAAAATAGAGCCCATATAAGAGGTCGTACCGACCCAATACGTAAGAGCCACTGTCGCCAGCCCATATAAGAGTTCATACCTACTCAATGCGTAAGAGCCACTATCGCCAGCCCATACGAAAGGTCGTACTGACCCAACGTGTAAGAGCCTAAGGGCCAGCATTAATTTCAAAAACTTTAGGATTAAATGAGCTCGACTCTATACCCGTCTAGGAGACTGAACACAAAAAAGTTAACTAAATATGCCTAAGAGCAAAATTATAAGAGCTCAAACGTCGGCTTATACTAAAATGCCATACTGACCAAACGCGTAAGAGCCTACGGGACAGCCTAATTAGCCCCAGGTCCATACCATGAATCTAAGGATTCATTTTAACTAGAAGACCAGTTCATCAGGCTAAAATCAAGGCAAAGGAGAGGCCTAATATAATCAACAGCGAAGGAGAGGCCTAATATAAGGCAAAGGGACAGCCTAACCGCGAGGCTTCCTTTTATACATATATGTGAGGGAATACAAGCTTCATTTATAAAGTTCTTTGAAAGCATTCTACGCAAAACAAGAAAGGAGAGGCCTAATATAATCCACATCCCCCTTGGGGATTATGGTCCGTCGGCATCTTTCCTGCCATCTTCGGCATCATATAGAAGAAACTTAGCATCATATTCTTCCGCCTGTGCCTGCTTTATCTCTTCCGAGAGAGCGAAGCCCCTGGCATGAATTTCCTCGAGAGTTTCCCTCCGAGATTTACACCTCATGTACTCTTTATTCCTACTCTCCTGGTTAAGAACCCCCCTAAGCTCAGCACGAGCGTCGGCAGCGTCCTTCAAATAGGCAGGCACCTTATTATCAGCCTTAGTTCGAATTATTTTGGCTTCAGCCCGGGCATCCAAGTCTTCGGCCTTAATCTTCAGGAGCTCGAACTGAAGCCTTAGAATCATGTCCGTTCGGACCAAGCCATTCTCGTGAGCGTTGCGAAGTAGCACTTCGAGAGCGGAAGCCTTGTCTAAAGCATCTTTTCTGGCCAATATTTGGGTGTCCACCTGAGCCTTTAGCTCATCGCGCTTGCACATGGCTTGACCAACTTCACTACTAAGGCACTACAGGCCGTCCATCTTTTTCTGCAACTGAAGTAAACAAAACATTAGCCTCGGAAGATAGAAGAAGTAACACGCACTCCCTTGAAACAGAAGTTACCTTCTCCTCGAGGTAGCTTTTGTAGTTCAAACTACGACTCGCCTCATACCGCAGGTGTGCCAACTCGTCTTCCTTTTTATCACAAAGAAGCCTTAGGGTTTTCTCCCTATCTACGACTTTTCGTAGCCTGGCCTCACAGAGAAGCAACTCAAATTTGAGCTTGTTAAAAGCCTGCGGAAGAGAAATGTGATAAGAGATCAAAAATTGCAAAAACTATAAACCCAATGCAATCAGCTAAAACTCACCGCGGAGTAGAACCACTGAGCTCCCTCAAAAATTGAACACACATTTGGTAGCCCGGCTTTGTTAACCCCAACATAACCAATCCCGGTTGGTAAACAGCCATCCGATATATGTGGCCCCTGGCTTCGAACGTCCCCCAAAGTACCTTCGACGGGAGAAGAAGTCGGCAGCAGGGATCCCTCATTCCTTAAAGTACCTTTGACGGTAAAGAAAGAAGATGGTGGAGGAAGGACCATTTTTCTAAAGCTAGAGATCTCGAGTGTTTCAGGTTCGACTGATATGTCCTCTCTAAGCCTCCGGGCCGAACTCGTCTTGCTATAATCACTGTCGTCCTACAAAAACCTTTTTTGCTTATTGTTATTATTATTATCCCTCGGTCCTAAAGCTGGCGATCCTCCTCCCTCTCTTAGAGGCCATGATCTCGCTTCAAAGAACTCCCTAATGCCTACGATTACAAAGTTAACAGGCAGAAAGAGAGAGTGCCCTTCAAAAAAAGGGAGTAGAGCAAATCACATAGAACGTACCGTGGTGTTTTGCCTCCCATCTACCTATAGACAAAGCTATCCATTTACACTGATTATAAGTCGAGTGGGTCGCCAACTTCTGAGCCCAATCCGGTAGGTCAGGGACCTCGCACGACATCCGTGAAATTGCTACAGAAAGCGCAAGGATGGCAAATTTACGAAACCCACCTTCGCCTTAATTAAAAAACTACAAAGGCACGAGTGTACCACTTACGTGTAAAATTCCATTCTTCAGAAAATGTCAAAAACACCACAGGGATAATATCAACAGTTCATACTCGGATGAATCGACTAATCCACCCCCGATCTCCGTCTTCTTCATCATCAACAATGAAAGGCGTGGTGGATTAGCATCGTAGGGTTAGCAGTCCTCAATGGTGAAATAGTTGGTATAGCCTGACGAGATGGCTAAGAGTGAATTCAAGCCCTGCTTTTTCTGCAAAGGACCTCATCATCAATACTATCCGCAAAATGATGGGTGAACCTGCGCCAAGGTAACTTGGTACTTTCGACAGAAGTCGAGCATAACCCTATCAAGGGGGCCCAGTGTAAAAGGATACACGTGCATGCTCAAAAATCCTTCAGCATGGTCCATGATGCTCTATTCCGGGGAAGGTACCCACAGCAGTACCTTTTCCCCCCATCCACAATCCTTCCTCACCGATCCAAGGTGCTCGTCTCCTATTAAAGAAATAAACTTCGAGGCATACACCCAATGACCTTGAACGTTAGGAGTATTTTCTGATGGAAGATCCCCCCTCGAAACAAAATGACTAAAGGATGACTCACCTGGCGACGACGGCATACCGCCAACCAGGCGGGAACCAGAGACGGAACTCCTTTCTCCTTGCCGAGCGGACCCTGACGTAGAAGCCATGACTGTGGTAAAACTAGACAATTGGAGCGGGAATTTGAGCAAGGGCGTCAAAACTGAAATGATGGAGGACCTAACGCAAGAAAGGAGAACTCTATAAAAGAGGATAACTACTCAGAATAGCAAAATCTTCAAAAGGGTAAAGACAACCCTATATATGGAGAAAGCGGCAACTACCTGCCTGCCTCAAAGGACAATTAAAAATATTGGCTAAAAGCCTTTATCGCTTTGGGAAGATGTGCCGGTAGGATAGCCTCGGTCATTTCATAACCGTGTCATACACTTGACGCGGACATACGATGTTTTGGGTTTAGGGACCCCTACGTCAACCAAACCTCGAGATGGTACTAGATCTCGAGGACCTCTATCAATAAATAAAAAGGCTCCAAAGATCCATCTACACTTACGGGCCTTAAGATGGTACCCAATCTCAAGGACCTTCGACAAAAAGAAGAAAGGCTCTAAGGAGCAATAAAAATCATTACATGCCTCAAGATGGTACCTGATCTAGATGACCTCCGTGAAGAAGAATAAAGGCTCTAAGGAGCCATAAATATCATTACAAGCCTCAATATGGTACCCGATCTAGAGGACCTCTGTAAAAAATAAGAAAGGCTCTAAGGAGCCATCAATATCATTACAAGCCTCGAGATGGTACCCGACCTCGAGGACCTCTGTCAAAAAGAAAAAAAGGCTCTAAGGAGCCATCAATATCATTACGAGCCTCGAGATGGTACCCGATCTTGAGGTCCTCCGTAAAACAATAAGAAAGGCTTTCAAGGAGCCATTAATATCACTAAGAGTCTCGAGATACGTCCCGATCTCAAGTTGCTCGTATATAAGTCCAACCTCGAGGTAGTGTCCTGCCTTGAGGATTTCAGCTATTACGAATGCGGGTTATTCACTCGATTCCTTGGACCTCAATCTACATGAGCTCGAGCCAGTTTGCACTTAAGAATTACTGATGAGGCCCTGGGGCTAACTTCACTCTAAGTTCAAATCAAATTATTTGGGCCAGCCGAACATAGGCTAAATCTTACTCGAGGATAGTCCGTGAAAGTCCTGGGGCTATCCTTATTCTCAGGAACTCGAGCAAATTCTCCCTCGAGAACTACCAACGATATCTAAATGAAGATAAGTTTGTTTTACAAATTGAGGCGTCATTCTCACTTGATTCAAAGTCGTCGGTTTCGGTAACCTAAGTATGTACCGGATTAATCCGGGCTTGGTCCGAGAGACGACAGAGAGTTTAAGGAAAAATCATACTGGCCAATCAATAACCAAGCAGATACCTACGCCTTGATCCGATGTTCGAGCCAACTGGTAGAGTCACATGCCCATATTTTTCACAAACGCAAATAAAAAGGGAATTCAACATAAATCAGAGACAAATTGAAGAAATATCCTTGTATTAGTAAACCATGATTACACAAACCCACGAGGGGTCCTTACATATGATTACAAAAGCTGATGAAGGGGTCCTTGCACAGAAACAGTGAAGTAAAAAAAATATATATATATATAATAAATGATAAGAATCTAATCTATTCTCGGGGGTGAATCCTCGATGGCAGTATCTTGAAGAACCGTCTCCTTGGGGGCCTCATCTCGATCTTCCAAAACGGCATCTTCAAAGGAGAAGATGAAGAAAATGAAAGTGATGCAGAAGAAGCAGAAAAAGAAGAAGAAAAATTCGTAGCCCGACAAAGGGCAAAAACTCTTACCCGGACAAGAAAATCACGACCCGATAGAAAACTTGGCGAGCGTCGGCCTTACCCGTACGTGTCATGACCCAAACCGATGGGCCACGACGGGCACCTGGTACTTTACTCAACCGAGTACCCACGTAATATCTTTATTATTACATCATCATATACACGTGTCATACGGGCCTGATAAGCCAACATATTCATTAATAAACTCAAAACATAGGCCGACAAGGCCGTACAATCTTTCACGTACATGACATATGTCTACAAGCCTCTAAAAGTACATAAATGTTATAAAGGTTAGGACAGAGTCCCTCTTTACCAAACAGTACACGTCTAAATTGTACTAATAGCAACTCCAAAGCTAAGCTGATAGCATACTTGGAGGGCTCTCGACCTGTCTATTGGGACCTGCGGGCATGAAACACAGCATCCCCAGGGAAAAGGGACAACAATAGGAAAAATGTACCGAGTATGTAAGGCACATAAATAAATAAATTAGAGACATAGAAGAAATATATAGTACATGACTCAACCTGTAAGTCTGAATAAATTTGTAAATCATAAATTACTTTTAGAATCATGCGTATGCGTATGAATGTCATGTCGTGCATAGGTACATGATTCATAACATCATCATCCTCTGAGGGCAACCCATCATATCATATCGGCCATTGTGGGCAAAATCATCATCGTATACTAGCTGATAAGGTGGTGGTGCGTATGTAATGCCATAACCTTTCCCATATCCCATATACATATATATACATACATACATATATATGCGTATATAACGCCATTTGAATCATATTTCAGCCACTGTGGGCAACATCATCATCATATACCAGCTGATCAGGTTGTGGTGCGTATATAACGCCATAACCTTTACCATTACCCATATACATATGGCCATTTTGCCTTTGAGTAATATTATAAAGTAAACTCTTTTCAACTTTCGTATTTTTCTGAGACCCATGAATAGATGATAAAATATTATGACACATGAAAATTCAAGAACATAGATATCTCTAATACTTCTATGAATAGAGTCATTCATGGAATTTGTGCGTTTGCACGTTTCGTTTGTATCATATGGATCATGCCAAAAGAAAGAAGGGATAGCCTTAACATACCTGGAGTAGGGAAAACTCTGTATAATATTTTGTTGGAAAACCTTTGTTGATTGAACGAAATTTGCCTATGCTCCTTAAATATTAACGGACAAAATTTGTTTTTGGTTCCTAAAATTTTTGAACGAATTGATCTGATTTGGAGCGAGGCTTGGACAAAAATTGTTTAGAATCGAAATGAATTGTTTCTGCTTCCTCACGTTTTGGTATTAAGGCATAATGTATATTGTTTTTTTTTTTTTGAAAAGGAAGAGTCTTATATAACATATGAAATGCATTGAGGGAACTAGACGGATTTGCAGATGAGATGGCAAGGTAACAAGGCCAAACTACAACAGATTCCTACTTAAAAAGTAATTAATACAATATCATAAATTTCAACGCACACCAAATAGCTTGTAGTTCTAGAGTATCATGGACATCTATTCCTTATAATTCCAACTTAACCAACTCATCAAGCTTGTCCTGAATGAATTGAGCTTATCCATTTTAAATGCTCCCCAATCTTTATTTGATAAGACCAAGACTATGTAAATTAGCTTGTGACACATGTAAAGGTGAGTAATGAATCACCTTATACTAAAAAGGAGGCTGCCACGTTCTCTTGGTGTAATTGATTAAATTTTGTCCGCTTATTAGTTAACTGAGTAATGTTCTATTATCCGATAATAAATTAATTACCCGCATAATTTAAAAATTGCCCCAAATTACTTAAAAATTTATTTATTTCAATATACTTTATATATTATACTACCGTGGCTATATGGTACCTTGCATGGTACTAGTTCATAATTATCGGGTATTATTGCTCGACCCGTATTTTATTCCAGATTGACCACTTTCAACGAAAGTCGTTTTCTTTAATTCGTGTACCCTGTTATTCTTTAGAAAACTTATTTATTGCTTGCTATAAATAGCATAAGTACTTTAACGTCAAGATGATCTCATCTCCGAGTCTACATCGATTAACTAAAAAATAAATTTTAACGTACAGTACATCAAGGTGAAACATCATCGTAACTTAATACTGCCAAATGTGACATCATCGGAATACTGCGGGGCGTAACAGCATGCCTACTTTGAGTCCAATTCTTGGAACATTGTGCCGTGCAAGTTAGCAACCGATAGTGCCACTTCACCACCAGAAAGCGAAAGGGATGAAGTGCTACACCAGACCAGAGTAGGGAGGTGAGCAACGGTGTAAAGTCCGAACATCCTCGTGAGTAGTGGTGTATAGTCCAAATATCTTCCTGAGTCAAAAGAAATTGGCGCCCCTATCTCATCGTCTCGAGCCAACGACGACAGCAGTAGCAACAACAACAAGAAGAAGTCAGTGCAATCTCGCATAGTAAGGGAAAGCCCTGGAAAAAGGCCATGGCATGACTGATGAGAATGCCACCATGTAACCTTAAGGCCACGTTCCTCAAGCATGAGAAATACCAATGGATGAAGATGAAGAGAAAGAAGGGGTGAAAGGCTCTTGGTGAACATTTTAATGAAGAGTTAGTTTAAGAAGGCGTCCATTTATAGAAAGGGTGGCAGCGTCCCAACGGAGCCATCAATGTCTTTGAAAGACGTGTTGGCAGGCGCAATCAATGAACTATTAGGAATTGGACTAACGACGATATTATGGCTTTGGAGAACATGAGTCGGCAGTACATTGAATGATTATCGAAAGATGGACCGACGGGATGCCTCAGTTATCACAAAGGCTTACATCATAAGTATGACATCATTATAGGAAGTTCGAAGAGATGGATATCAAAGTCATTTCTTATCGTTCCACTCTAAGAAACATGGGGACTATCTATACACAAAAAATCAGTGGTTCGATTTTACGGTCACCAAGGCGCTTCGAAGAAACTGCTTCTCGAAGGCTCAAAGCTTAGCTCGGGGCTTTGGCCACAAGGGTTCTTAGTAATCTACTCCGACGTAGCGTAAGCAACGGTGGGCCTCGAGGCAAGGTAAATCAGTAGCACCGGTGGATTGATGTCAGGTTCCCAAGGCACGTGACTAAAGCTGACAAAGTCTATTAGGCTAGTCCAAACCCGTACCATGACATTAAATGGATGTACCAACCCCATATCTTTGTAATAAATGCATTTGTACTATTTTAGGATTCCCCCTCATATAAAAAGTGAATCCTTGTCATTTTGTAGGACATCCGATACTCAATATTAAATACACATGAACATTCTCTCTGCTCTCTAACATATTCTCTTGATCTCATTACTTCAATTTATTGCTTATATTCATTGTGTTCTATTTATTGTTATTCATTTATTTCTTATCATTGATCATAAAGAGTCATCATTGTAGCTCTCATAACTGTTATTCCTCCTGCGATCTCTCCAACCAGGCCATTTGGCTCGACCCCGAGGCCCTATACACGGTGTCTCGAGGCCCAGATTTCCTACTAATCGGTTTGGCTAATACATCGTTTCTTAAGCTATAATGTTTCTTTCTAATCCATTACTTAGCATCTATTGCCTAAAAACTAGCATAAAAATATATCACGTATTTTTAGAACCGCAAAATCAAATTTAATTGTAATTACCATTTTCACAGTAAACAATAGTCATAAATACTTTATAACCTCATAAATTGTCTTAATCCTTTCTTGCTCATATGGATTACTATGACTTATCCTAATATTAAAGTACGGGATGTAACATGTAGAATCCATACCGATATAGAAATGCCAAATACACATCATAAAGATCCCCAATTGTTACATATGAACCTTGAATCCATTAGAACCATTCCCGGTAGTCATCCACTTTTCTCAAATCTCAATTAGATTGATCAAACACACCAAACGACCTGTGCTCATTAGCACTCAAACACCCTAGGAAGTAGCCCCACCTTTATGCAACCAAATAAATTTCTGCTCAATGCATATTACATCTTTCACCAATAACAACTTAAGTCATTCTGCGATTCTCTTACACCCATAATGTATAACACAACCCTTATCGAAAATTTCCTTTACTCGAGTCATCCTCGATCTCAACCCCTATAAGCCATAATTGATTCACCAGTATACCTCAAACTGAAACTAATACAACACATAACCGTGCAATAAACTAATCGATAGTAGCTCCCCCACTTGGCTCAAAGCCATAGATCAAAACACACAACAACTCACGTTGCCCATACTCTATTACTTCCATAATGCCATAGTGAGATTAAACTAAATCCTTCATAAGCTCATGCAATACAAACCATCTAGTACTTCAATTCATCTACAAATCTCGCATTCACCCTCGTAACAGTCAAGACAACTCTCATACGCGATCCAAACCCAAACTGCAGCATGTATAATTCACTGGTAAAAGAGAACTCGTTACAAAACAACATAGGGATCACACGCCCTCAAGACACCCACAAGAGATAACCCACCTGTTTTGCCTCAAACTAACATCTCTTTGTACCCTTGCACCATCATAAACATCATGCAATCACTTATTCTTTCTGAGTCTGAACTCATATCACGACATGAAATGTACTTCAAATCGAACTAAACAACATGAAAAGATCCTTCAACACAGCCATAACACAGGGTTATACATCAAATCAAGATGGAAATCAAGCACCAAATAGTTCTTTCTACCCTCAAGCAGACCCTTCTCATCACATTCAAATCATATGAACACATCACGTAGTCACATCATACTCATCACATAGCCATCCAATAATCACTTCCACTAATTGGGACACTACCGAACATATAAATCCAAAAGTATGTGCTCACACCATCAACACCTCACTCCTTAAGCTATTGGCAAAACCCGGCCTCAAGTCCTCCAGACTGGCCCAACATCAACACACAGAAATCACATCTTGCCCCTCGTTCAGACAATCACATGCCATTGATGCACAGCTGATACCGAGCGCTAATGCGCGCACACGAATGGGTGGAAGGAATTCAAGGAGTTATTTTCCAAGCCGAATCAATGAAGCACGATAATAATTAAAGAGTGTGGAATTTCCAAAAGGTTCTGCACCCTCTAGAAGATAAGTATAGACGTCTTCATACCGATCCTCAAGACTAAACTAAACCCTCTCATGACCCGTGAGACCTATGTAACCTAGGCTCTGATACCAGCTTGTCACGATCCAAAACTACCCTATCGTGATGGTGCCTATCGTGGAACTAGGCAATTCGAATCTTTACCAAAAACAATGTGATATTCCATTTTGTTCAAAGATAAAATTTGTTTACTTTGAAAACGGTAATTACAATTAGATTTGATTTTGTGGTTCTAAAAATACATAATTTATTTTTATGCTAGTTGTTAGGCAGTAGGTGCTAAGTGTGGGACTGGAAAATAAGATAAGAGCTTGAAGGCAGTATGTTAAGCAAACCGAGTGGCTAAGAACCGGGGCCTCGAGGTCGAGCTAAGCATTAGGCTATGAACGACTGATGAACGACTACCAATTTTAAGAGCTTTGAGAAAAGCTCCTTATGATCAATAATGAGTAATAAATGAAGAACAATTAATGAAACACAATATATGTAGGCAATAAATGTAAGTAATGGAATCAAGGAAGAATGTGTTTAAGTTAGAGAGTAGAGAATGTTCTTGTACTAAATGTTGTCTATTTACAAAATGATAAGGGTCCCCTTTTGTATACGGTATAATTGGAGGGTCAAATTTTTGTTCATTACGATGCCTCTTAAGCACGTTTTCAAAGGCTCAAGGCTATGGTCGAGATTCACACCCGAAGGGCTATCAACGTCCGACCTCGGGGCAGAAAAGATCGATGGTTATGGTGAAAAAGAGGGAAGTTCCCAAGGCACGTAACTAGAGCTAACAATGTCTAGTGGGCTAGTTTAGACCCGAATAAATGCATTAAATGGTTGTACCAGCCCCATATCTTTGTAATAAATGCAATTGCATCTCATATATAAAGGGGATCCTTGTCATTTTGTAGGGGGAGGATACACAATATTGAATATACAAGAACATTCTCTCTGCTTTCTAACATATTCTCTTTCATTACTTAAATTAATTGATTATATTCATAGTGTTCTATTTATTGATCTTCACTTATTGCCCATTATTTATCATAAAGAACCACTGTGAGCACCTGATTTTTGCTTTTACGCGACAATCACTCCAAAAGAAACAAAATAATAGCAATTGGTCTTGCTGTACATTTGCTGGATTTTTACGTGGCATTTTTGCTGGTTATTTGTGATTTTGCCCATGTTTGTTTTATTCAAAAATATATAAATATATATGTGTATATGTCGTGTGAACCGTAGTCTGTTTATTAAAATAAAAATAAAATATGTGCGTCCTTCATTGTATTTTGTCATTAAGTGTTTAGTATAATTAATTGTGTGATAATTGTTGTCCAATGTTTACATGGTATTATTCGGCAAATTATTTTAAGGAATTAAAAAGAAAAAAAAAAGAAAAAAAAGAAAGAAAGAAGGAGTTCGGACTTGGGCCAGTCCGATTTCAAAACAAACAAGCCCAAACAAACTCAGCCCAAACCCCATGTTAAACCCGGTCCAGACCAGTTGGCCTCAGGGGGGATTCCAAACGACACCGTTTTACTGCAGTCCGATCTGGGCCGTTGATCTCAGAGTGATCAACGGCCAAGATCAATTCCCCACAACCCACGAACAAAACCCGACCCATTCCACCCGGACCAACCCAAACCCCCATTAGTTCAAACGACACCGTTTCCCCTAAGCCCTTAGATCCAAGCCATTGATCTCAGTTGATCCAACGGCTGAGATCAACTCACCTATTCCATATATAAACCCTTTGATCCTACCCTGCCCCCCCCATCCGATACCCCAGCCTCCGTCTTCAACCTCATCCTCATCAAACCCTAGAGCCGCCCCCGTATCCCCCACCATGAAAACCGGCGGCATGAACGCCGGTGACCTTCCCCTTAACACCCTAGAACCCCCTTGCCATCCTGAACATGGATCTGTTAACCATGTAGTTCGAATCATCCCCTAGGTTCTCGAATCTTCATTTGAAGATTCGAGTCAAAACTCGGTTTACACCAACCAACCCCAGCTTCACACCAGACACTCCCAGACCCCCCTCGTGACCAAACCATACTTGGTTTGGTCCGAATCTGACCAGGGAAGCCTGAATCCCGGATCTGAATTTTGGAAATTTTTGTATTTCTTCGTCACTGGTTTATACCGGTTCAACCGAAGAGGTTAAGGTCTAATGGACTTTAATCAAAGTGTTTCTCATCTGAGAAACACTTCGATTAAAATCCATTCAGCCTTAAGAAAGGTCTGTCCAAATCCGAGTCAAGGTTTTGATTTTTCAAAGATTTGAGGTGAGTCTTGTTTTCTTTTCCTTATTTTTTTTAGTCCGTGTGATTTGTCTTTAAAAGTTTGTTCATATTTGTTTTAATTTTACCAACTTCTGTTTGTCCACTTTGCCTGAACTTCTGTTTGTTTGAATGAGTCTTTCTATTTGCCCTGATAATGTGTATGTTAAGTGGTGTGCAATTAGCTGATTCTCTACATTGAACTGATCAAATGGCTTCCCGAGCACCATTTTGTTTATCCAGTACAATTCAAATCATATGTCGATACTGTTGAATGTTTGATTTTTGGTTACAGTTGTATGTGTTATGATTAATATAGTCGAGTCGACATATGTCGTCAATTAGTTTCAACTGTCCGAACAATAACAAATTGACTTGCTTCTGTTGAACATTTGCCTGAATCAATTAAGAACCAGTTTTGCTTACTTATAGCTGTTGATTTAGATCAGTAATGTAAAAGGGATGTTTGGTTTAAACTTTGAATTGGAGGGCATGTGCACTCATGCACAGCATGTGCATTGGTGCACCTCATGTGCTTTGTGCACAGCCTGTTTCCTGCATAAAAGGGATTTTGAGTTAAAAATGGTTTGACAGCATATGCTGTCAGATATATTCTGCTGCCCATGCTTTGTTTTAGTTTAAGAAGTATTAAACCTTTTAAAAAATGAGCCTGCCAGGGAATGTTGATGGGGGTTAATACTTAAAATAGATGAGTGGAAACTGAAAAGGGGCAGCACATGGGAGGGGTGTCTGATTAATCTAACAGGCTGTAAAAGGTTTGAGGTTGGGGCTTATAAAGGGAGGACATCTGATAAAAGAAAAGGAAGAAGAAAAAATATAGAGACTGGACCTTGAGGGCTGTAAAAAAAAATACAAACACTGTGAGGAATATTTAAGAAAGAAGATAGAGAGTGGATAGAAGAAAAAAGCAGAAACTGTCTTCTTCTTCTTGCTAATTGTTCGATTCCCAGTTTGCTTAACCTGTTTCATATAAGTGCTGATTTCCCCCAAGTATCAGCTAGGTTTCTGCTTGTTCTGTTTCTTATTGGTTTGCCTTCTTTTGGAATTGGACTGTTTGAATCCTGAGCCCACTTCCCTGCTTGTTGCTGTCACTTTTGCCCATTGGCTATAACTGCATCTCGTACTGGGGTTCTGTTTCTATTTGGTTACCTGCTTGTTTGCTGCTGCTATTTGATTCCTGCTGCTGCTGACCTTCCTCTGTCATTCTCTTCTTCCTCTTGGCATTTCAGCATTCCAGGTACACATTTCAAATCCTGTGTGGGTGTAAACTGTAACCGTTCGAAAGCATGAAATGAAGGGAATTCCGAGAAGTTTAAATGTCTGTCTGTAATGCTCGTGGTCTATTGCCCTTTTCGTATGAATTGATCAGTGTATAATTCAATAGTAAAATGCCAGTTAGTTAATGCTTAAGCTGAGTTTTAGCCTCTTGTATCTTAGTTTGTAGTTGTTTGTTGATATGGTTTAAGTAATGGTGTGGTACGTAGGATGTACAAATATTTGACACAGTGACTGATCAGATTCTTGTTTTAGCTATAATGATAGGATACTCCACCTTACACAACGATATTCCATTTTATTTTAGTTCCTTTCGTCAAAACCCGCTAGGCAGCATATAGGAGCGCGTTCGAACCCCCAATGATAATAATGCTCAGTGGGTTAATTCCCTTAACCTAGCCTAAATGAGTCTAGTTTGAATTCAAGTCAAGAGATGTTTTGGATAGGAGCCTAGCATTTGTCACGTAAATTCTTTATCAAAGTAGGACATTTCTCATAAAGTAGGACGTCTTTTACTTCACAAATAACTAATCAGAAATTGATAAGATTTAGGCCCAAAGCATATACTTGAATTGATATGTATCTTCTTCTATTTTTGATTGAACATAGTTAGAAATGTAGCCACTTTAGGATATCCTTTTTCTAAAATAGAGATGAGTCTCGTCAAATAAAAAATGCAAATTGCGGGGCCCTCAATAAATAACCATGATAATTATTTAGAATTCAAGACAGGTCATTTAATAAATTTCATGGCCTTCTGCAAAGATAATAACGCGTTAGACTCTGAAGGCGCGGCTTAATTAAATCATATTCTTAAATTCGGGTGCACATTGATGTGACCCAAATCCGAATCTCAACGAAGTCCGAATGTGTCGACGATCACGGGTGCATTGATTGTGACGTGGTTCGAGATGCATTTCCACGACGTTGCAATTCCATAAAAATAAATGATAATAATAAAAGCGGTTTAAACTTAATAAAAGCACGTAAGTCACAACATGTAGTTAAATCAGATATTTAGCCATTATAACAATTTAAGCGACCGTGCTAGAACCACGGGATTCGAGGGTGCCTAACACCTTCCCTCGGGTCAACAGAATTCCTTACTTAGAATTTCTGGTTCGCAGACTTCATTTGGAAAAGTCGAAAATTTCCTCGATTTGGGATTCAAGATAAACCGGTGACTTGGGACACCAAAAGCCAAACCTTTCCCAAGTGGCGACTCTGAATTAAATAAATAATCCCATTTCGAATATTGTCACTTAAATTGGAAAAACTCCCTCGCGCATTTAACCCTTCGGGGCGGGCGCGCAAAAAGGAGGTGTGACAGCTCTGGCGACTCTGCTGGGGAATGGACCCAGAACCACTGGTTCAGGGTTCAAGAATTCGAGCTTAGAATAATTGTTATATTTGGCTTTATTATCTGATCTTTATTACATGTTTTTGCATAATGTGCTAAATGCTGTCTTTTACCGCTTTGATATTATCTGAACTGTATATAAACTGTGCCGAAACCCTTCTCTTCTTACCTCCGGGGAGAAGCTCGCTGGTCGAGACTCCCTATTCTGTTAATGTCAATACCTAAAATAAGAAAGAGGACGGACAAGTTACAAAGCCGGACGATCTCGCGGGTCCCCGGTACGTAGCCCCTCCTCGACTCGAGTTGGTCCGCTCGGGTACACAGTCTAGAACAAATACCAAGGTTTAAACCTAGTATAACGAAACTTCATGCCGGATCCCTAGTAGGAACGTTTATTTGCATCATGTTGCATTTGACTTAGGGGGCTCAACACAGGGGTTGGGTCCGTCTAGGACAGGCAACCTGAATTGAAAAGACCACCCTGCTGCATCCTATTTGTTTTGTGCATTTATTTGCTTCGGTTCCGCATGCTGACCGGTTTCTAAAAAAAGAGGAAAATAGCAACGTGGGGAGATAATTACTTATTTTGGAAAAATAAAACCAATGTTCAAGTATTGTCAAAACCTCACCGGAATTGTTCTAAAGAAAAAAGAAAAAAGAATAAAAACAAAATTTGTCTTCTTAGTTTGAATTATTAAAAAAAAGGGGTATATATAAAAAAAAATTCTTTCACTTTCAAAATCAAAAAAAGAAATGGTATTTATTTTAAAAGTAAAAAAAAATGGAAAACTCATAATTCAAAAAAAAAATTTCTTTCTTTTGTAATACCCTTTTTATAAATTCAGACTGATAGTCCAAATATTGCAAAAATTATTTTTTCTTTAGTCTTTATCTTTCTTCAAAAATAATAAAAAATACTTATTTCTGATTTTTAGGTTTATTTAATTTTCTCTATTCACGGTATGCCCGAACTACGCCGGTTTGATTCTCACCGGATGTGAGATACGTAGGCAACCCTCGTCGGGTTCAACCCCATTTTTTTCTAAATAGCCAAAAATCAGTAAATAAATAAATAAAATATGTGTTAAATTTTTAATAGAGTCATAAATAAGTCAGGTGACATTGTTTTATCATAAATAGCCAAATGTTCCCGAAAGGGACGCCGGAAGGCTGACTTTGCATAAACAGCCACCTTTGGGTCTTGTTTAGCATTTTTTTTAAAAAAAAAAAAAAAAAAAAACCCGCACAGCCTTAAAATCTTCGTCTCTGAAGTGTTTAAAGGCCGTGGGCAAAGCTTTATCCTCTCTAAAAAAAATATATATATATTTTTTTTGAGTCAGTCAATTTTGTTAAAATCACCTTAATAAATGTGCAGGATGAGCACGGTGCAAAATGAACATTTTTCAATAATGACCAAAATCCCTGTCAAGTTACGGCTATGGTGGAAAGATCTAGGTGTTGAAGGACAAAATGAGGTTAAGAAATATTTGAAAGGTCTTGTGGGTCTGTTGGAAGTCCAGCCTCGGGGAGATATCATAAGAGCTTTGGCTACCTATTGGGACCCGGCGCACAATGTTTTCCATTTCTCTGATTTTGAGCTCACCCCAACTTTGGAAGAAATGGCCGGATACATCGGGAATACTGAACTTCCGCTGAGGGAAAAATACTTGGTCGCCCCAAGAGTCGTCACAGTACATCGGTTCCTGGATTCATTGAAAATACCTAGAACAGTCCACAACCCGGATCTAGCAGCCGGATTCTGTACTCCATGCTTCATATATGATAGATACGGTCACGAGGGGGGATTCAATAATCCAATCAACAAACTGTGCAGCAAAGGAGTTCGTCAGAAGTGGGACGAGCACAGACGGGTGGCGTTCATGATAACGTTTCTGGGACTTCTGGTATTTCCCAGGAAAGATGGAAACATTGATTTGAAGATATCGGGGGTCGTCAGCACTTTACTCACGCAAAGTGACAGTACTCTCGCGCCTATGGTGGTATCCGACATCTTTCGAGCTCTCACAGCTTGTAAAGCTGGGGGAAATTTCTTCGAAGGTTGTAACTTGCTCCTGCAGATATGGATGACCGAGCACCTTTGCCATCATTCCGAGATTTTGAGCCGTGGTTCCCCGGATAAGACCCGCATAGAAGAATCTTACGCAAGAGCCAAAGAGATCAGTTTGCCCGAAGGAGTCCTGGCTTGGACCTCGTTCTTTCAAGCTCTTACTGCCAGCCAAATACAATGGAAGTTGGGATGGTTGCCCGTTGATGAGGTCTTATATATGTCAGCGACTAAAACTCATTTCTTGCTGATGGGGCTTAAGAGCATTCAACCTTACGCACCCGGCCGAGTTTTAAGACAGTTCGGAAAATGCCAGACAGTACCTCATGAGGAAGATCTAAGCACTCAAGCAATCGAGATAAGTCCTAACGGACAGTTCCCAGAAGCAAAGATTCGCCAAATCTGGAATGAGGGTCAATATTTGAAATCAGATACTTGCGTGCGGGATCAAGCCAAAGGAGAAACGGCGCCAGGTTACCTTGCATGGTACAGAAGGGAACTCGAGCATGAAAGGCCAGCTAAGAGACCCCACATCCGGAATTTTACCGAATCATCACAAAAGCAGTGGGATTGGTTAGCAAAAGAAAGAGGCTATTGCACCGAAATCAGCGGGTTAAAGCAACAAGTGGAAAAATTGAAATATGAACACAACGTGCAAGTTGCTACCGATCTGGGAGAACGGAACAGGTTGATTCAAGAAAATGAAATGCTCAGAGCCCAGATCAAACAGATAAGGTTGGATGCAGATAGACAACCAAGGCGTCGATCGGACGAGCAGCTGATAAAAGGGCTAAAAGGTGAAATCAGGGAATGGCGAGATGGTTTGGAGAAATCTGAAAACATCATAGCAGAGCTCAAAGCACAGTGGGATACAAGAACGGATAAGCATCGCAGGTACCTGAATCGATTGGAAAGCGACCATGAGAAGACTGTTGCTAAGATAAAGAGAGAGATGGCTGCACTTGAGATCAAAACAGCTAATCAGGCCAAGGATTTCCAAATTGAGAGCAGATACTGGTATGACTCAATAGCCCAGATGAAGTTGGAAGTACGACGACTGAAGCATCAGCATGTACAAGATGCTCAAGTTTTCAAGATATGCAGCGATCAGACAAAACGCCTGCTCGTAGAGAAGAAGCAAACCAGAGATAGGATCAAGGCCATTGCCCATGCCATCACCAGACGATGCCTACGATGTGAGAACATGTCCAGCGCTACCGTCCTCTCGGCAGTAATGGGTTATGTCAAGCAGACTATGCACGAGCTAGAGCAACTTGAGAGGGATCTCACGCCTAGGACCGCGGCGAGGCCGAACGACGCCCCGCGGAAACCAATTTTTAAAACCATAATGCATTCATAGGTCAAATCTGTATCTTAGCATCTTCTGCCTGTTTTTTTTCATCAGGGTGATTTTTAGTCTATTTTTGAGTCTAGGTTTATTTCCAAAGTTTGCTTTTTCTTTTGCAAAATGTAGTTTGTAATAGACTGCTTCAATAATAAAGAGTTTGCTTCTTTCACGCTCATTCGTGTTTTCGAACTACGTAATGATCTGATTCACGTGAGTATCGTGATACGTAGGCAATCCTCATCGGATCCGATCGCATTTTATTTTGCTACAAAAAAATATAAAAGAAAAATAAATGAAAATAAAATAAAAGAAAAAAAAAAAAAAAAAAGGGGAAATAAGAGGAAAATACCGGAATGACGCGTGCTCTCGTAGCAGACATATAGTAATCCACTTAACTGTATAGGTGCATCATGCCCAACGTGAGATTAACTATCTGTTATTTGCTGCAAATTAACCGTGCGCTTGTCATTGAGCATGTTTCCAGGGTTTTTGAAAAGACGGTTGGTTTGGTGAAAGTCTGGCCTCGCACTCATACTTCACGAGGTCAAGGAGAGGTGTTCAACTACCTATTGTTAGGACCAGAAACAGTACTCACACCTACTTCACCAGGTCAAAAGGAAGTGTGGAAATGTCTTCGGAAATTCCATTGCAAACAGTCCCCGTCTCTGAGGAGAGCTCAATCTCAGCCGTCCTCACGCCTGAATCCGCAACTGCAGAAGAAAATAGAATCCTACGGCTCCGCATGTTGGAAATGCTGGATGATTGGAACAATGGGAAAGAGCCGCCAAGTGTCGTCCCCGGATTCCCTGAATTATTCTCCAGGTCAGGTGGGACTTCTAATGTCCCCATAAATTACCCTGCTACCCCATTCGGGTACCCAGCCAACTCCGTTTTCTCCGCCGGATCACCTTCTGAGCCTCATCCCCGAATGTCGGCCACCGATGCAAGCATGAATATCTTTACTGCATCGCCTTGCCCAGCTACGGCACAGCCTGCCACATACAAGCCAAGCTTTGACTCATCCTCTTTTACATTCCAAGCACCATCGTTCTCAATGGAACCAACCAGGTTCGCTACCAACAATAATCCTCTACCGCCTCAGTGCGAACTCGCACCGGGACAGGATCAGAACCCCAGGATTGCAGAACAAAATGAGATTGCTAAGAGAATGAGAAGCCTTGAACAAAGTTTGAAGAATATGCAAGGTTTGAGCGGGCAAAAGAGCGTCTCTTACACCGACCTGTGCATGTTCCCTCACGTGCACCTGCCGACGGGTTTCAAGACCCCCAAGTTCGAGAAATACGATGGGCACGGTGACCCCATTGCACATCTTAAGAAATACTGCAACCAATTGCGGGGAGCCGGCGGAAAGGAAGAACTGCTAATGGCGTATTTTGGGGAAAGCTTAGTAGGGATAGCTTCGGAATGGTATATGGATCAGGAAATGTCCCGATGGCATATATGGGATGATCTCGCCAGAGATTTTGTAAAGCAATTCCAGTATAACATCGACATTGCGCCAGACCGAAACTCTCTGTCGAATCTGAAGAAGAAGCCTTCGGAAAGCTTTAGAGAGTATGCTATTAAGTGGCGTGAACAGGCGTCGAGAGTGAAGCCTCCCATGGATGAAGTGGAAATGGTCACTACCTTTCTCCAGGCTCAAGAGTCTGACTATTTCCAAAACATGATGTCAGCCATGGGTAAGCCATTCGCGGAAGCAATCAAGATAGGAGAGATGGTAGAGAATGGGCTGAAAACGGGTCGGATATTGAGTCAAGCAGCCATAAGGGCAACCTCCCAGGCCGTCCAAAGCGGGTCTGGAGGGACGACAAGGGGGAAGAAGAAGGAAGAAACGGCTATGGCAGCCTCTGAAGCAAGGGAGTATCGTCATCCCAGGCCCCATTTTTCGGAAAGGGCCCCACAACACTACTACCCCCACTCAAATGTGGCATATGCTCATCAACCTTATATGGTCATGAATGCCCAGCCTTATAACCATTCACCACAACAAGCCAACCGAGGCCCAGTTCCACCTCCCAGAAATCAGCTTCCTTACCGCAACCACTATAACCCACAACCCCCGCAGAATAACTACCGCCCCCAGGAGCCACCTCGACGGCGGACTTTTACGCCCATCGGTGAACAATACTCCACATTGTTCCCTAAGCTAGTCCAGTTGGGTTTCTTGCAACCAATTCCCCAAACGAGGCAAAACCCGACATCTCCTTCTTACAAAGCCGGAGTCAGATGCGCCTATCATTCAGGGGCCGAAGGACATGATACAAACGACTGCTGGTCATTGAAAAGAGTGGTCGAAAATTTGATAGAGCAGGGGAAGATAGTGCTAAGGGACGAAGAGATCCCAAATGTAACTAACAATCCATTGCCCGCTCACAATAATGGGCCGCTGATCGGCATGATTTGTGAAGACAAAGAGTTCGACCCTGCCTTGAAAGCCATAATTGCCATTGTCGACACAGCGAGGAGGCCTGAAACAGACCAGAAATCAGAAAGGGGGGAGGAGGCCAAGGCTGCAGAAAGCAAGCCCGAAAAGAAGGTGGAGAAGAAAGTAGTACCAGCAAAGGGTGGAGTTCTTTACATACCACGAGGTCAAGCCAAGAAGACGCAGAACTTCGGGATCAAAAAGACAAAACCTATGTATGTGCCAAAAGGGGCCTATGTGGTCCGGGGGACGATTCAACCACCTCGGCTGAATGAGCCAGTGGTTATCGGACGCGTGCCACAAAAGCCAATGACCAACCCGTCCACAGTGCCGTGGAATTATCAAAAGACTTTGGTAATGTATAAAGGTAAGGAGGTCATGGAAGAACTTCCAAAAAATACTTTCGTTGGAGGGTACTCAAATACCCAAGAACTGAACAACGCCACACAAAGGCGCTTCCCTCCAAAGGAGCCTGTGAGTGTTGAAGAAGCGGAAGTGTTCTTCAAACAGATGAAGATGCCGGATTACGAAGTGATAGACCAGCTGCGCAAGCACCCTGAGCAAGTGTCCATGCTGTCACTATTAATGAGGTCAACCGAGCATCAAAAGATCCTGCTGAAAACCCTGAATGAAGCATACGTACCGGTCGAAACCTCGGTGGAGCAACTAGAGCGGATGACAGAACGATTCTTCGCCGTCAACCAAATCTCCTTCAGCAAGAACGATCTACCCCCGGAAGGAGCAGCACACAACAAGGCATTGCATTTGACAGTCAAATGTGAGGACTACTATGTCAAGCGGGTGATGCTGGATGGGGGATCAGGTGTCGACATCTGCCCGCTCTCCACGCTGCAAAGAATGGAAATTGAGACCGGAAGAATCCGACCCAACAACGTCTGCGTGAGAGCTTTCGATGGTATCAAGAGAGACACCATGGGAGAAATAGACCTGTTGCTGGTCATAGGACCAGTCGAATCTCGAGTCACTTTCCAAGTGATCGACATGGACACATCTTACAATTTCCTCCTTGGCAGGCCTTGGATCCATGCGGCAGGAGCCGTGCCTTCTACTCTTCACCAGATGGTGAAGTTCGAGTATGAAGACCAAGAGATCGTGGTCCATGGAGAAGATGAACATGCCATTTATCGGGACCCATCTATCCCGTATCTTGAACCAAGAGAAGGGAGTGAGCATACGGTCTATCAAGCTTTCGAGGTGGTATTGGCAGAGCAGCACGAAGAGGGAGTACCTTGCCCCCAGCCTTTCTTGTCTAACGCTTCGGTTATGGTGGCCAAAGAGATGATCCGACACGGATTTAGGCCGGGGAAGGGGCTTGGACGAAATCTTCAGGGAACGACGGAACCCATTACTTTACCAGTCATCAAGAAACCTTTTGGACTAGGTTTCAAACCTACTCCAGCAGACGAAAAATGGGCAAAGAAAAGGAGAAATGAGGGCTGGAAGTTGCCTCAACCACTGCCGGATTTACATGCGACTTTTGTCAGGCCAGGGTACACTGAAGAAGAAGAAGATGAGGTCTTCACAGTTGAGGAAATCGAGGAAATATGTGGGGCAATGAGGGAAATGCTCTACGAGGTCCACATGGTTCAACCAGGCGAAGGCACGAGCACTGCTGAGATGATATACATGGGGCCAAACGCCAAGCTCCAAAACTGGGAGATCACGCCATTCCCAACTAGACGGAAGTCCGGGTAGACCTGTCCTGCCACCTTTCCTGTATCACAAGTTATCTCCGGGACATAACTTGAACGTTTTCTTCTTTTCATTTGTTATTCCGAATTCCTAGTTGTAAACGTTGTTGTCTTCCAATTTTCAAAAGAAAATAATAAAAAAAAATCATCATTGCTTTCCTATTCTTTCTTTCGTTCTGATTTTATTACTTTTCCTCTTATCTTCCTTTTCAGTCCTAATAATGCGGCTTTAAATATGACATGCTTGCGGACTTCACGCCCAGGTCACAATGAGCTATTTAACTGCGAATTAATGAATCCAGAACCAGAATATGATGCGGAAGAGGCTTTTAGGGAGATAAACCGAGAGTTGGAATATTTCGAGAATAAACCTAAGCCGAATCTGAATGACACTGAACCGGTAAATTTAGGAACCCCGGAAGAAATCCGGGAGACCAAGATAAGCATTCACACGGACAAGAAAACGCGAGAGGCGATAATTCAACTTCTTCTTGAATTTAAAGACGTGTTTGCTTGGTCATATGATGACATGCCGGGACTAGGTGTCGATCTAGTGGTTCACAAATTGCCGATTCATCCTGATTGTCCTCCGGTTCAACAAAAGCAACGAAAGTTCAAAACCGAGGTCAGTGACAAAATTAAAGAGGAGATCACCAAGCAACTGAAAACAGGAGTGATCCGGGTAGTCCAATATACAACATGGTTGGCGAATGTGGTTCCAGTACCGAAAAAGGACGGGAAAACTCGAGTATGTGTAGATTACCGAGATCTGAACAGAGCAAGTCCTAAAGATAATTTCCCGCTGCCCAACATCCACATCCTCGTTGACAATTGCGCCAAGCACGAGATACAGTCTTTCGTAGATTGTTACGCTGGGTATCATCAGGTATTGATGGATGAAGAGGATGCCGAGAAAACTGCCTTCACCACGCCTTGGGGCACCTACTGTTATCGGGTCATGCCGTTTGGTTTAAAGAATGCTGGGGCTACTTATATGAGGGCCATGACCGCCATTTTCCATGACATGATGCATCAGGAAATAGAGGTGTACGTGGACGATGTAATAGTCAAGTCCAGGACACAGGATAATCACATCCAAGACTTGAGGAAATTCTTCGAGAGGCTAAGGAAGTATGACTTGAAGCTAAATCCAGCCAAATGCGCTTTCGGAGTTCCGTCGGGTAAACTTTTGGGTTTCATCGTAAGCAGGAGAGGTATCGAGCTAGATCCGACTAAGATAAAATCTATCAGAGATCTACCCCCCCCAAGAACGAAGAAAGACGTGATGAGTCTTTTGGGCAGGCTGAACTACATCAGTCGGTTTATTGCCCAGCTGACAAGCACGTGTGAGCCCATATTCAAGTTGTTAAGAAAAGATGCGGCGATTAAGTGGACAACGGAGTGTCAAGAAGCCTTTGATAAAGTCAAAGAGTACCTTTCGAATCCCCCAGTCTTGGTCCCTCCCGAACCAGGGAGGCCACTTTTCTTGTATCTGACAGTCTTGGAGAACTCCTTTGGCTGCGTCCTGGGACAACACGATGTGACCGGGAAAAGGGAACAGGCGATCTACTACCTGAGCAAGAAATTCACCAGCTACGAGGCCAAATACACTCTGTTGGAGAAGACATGCTGCGCTCTCACATGGGTTGCTCAAAAGCTGAGGCATTATCTCCAAGCCCACACTACATTCCTCATAAGCAGGTTGGATCCCTTGAAATATATATTTCAGAAACCAATGCCTACTGGGAGACTGGCTAAATGGCAAATCTTGCTTACGGAGTTCGACATAGTTTATGTCACTCGCACGGCAATGAAAGCCCAGGCGTTAGCAGATCATTTGGCCGAAAACCCGGTCGATGAGGAATACCAGCCATTGGATACCTACTTTCCAGATGAAGAGGTAAACACCGTAGAAGTGATCTCAGAGGAAGCTCATGTTTGGAAGATGTTCTTTGACGGAGCCGTGAATGCCAAGGGTATAGGGATTGGGGCAATTTTGATCTCACCTGCCGGTCAGCATTATCCCGCCACAGCTAGACTTCGTTTCTTCTGCACAAATAATACAGCTGAATATGAAGCCTGCATTATGGGCATACATATGGCAATCGATCAGGATGTCAAAGACTTACTGATTATGGGAGATTCTGACCTGATCATCCGGCAAGTTCAAGGCGAATGGGAAACTCGGGATGTCAAACTTATCCCATACCGACAACATGTGGAGGACCTCAGCAAGCGCTTTAACTCAATAGAATTCAGGTATATTCCGAGGTTTCACAATGAACTGGCAGATGCACTTGCTACTCTGGCTTCTATGCTACCCTACCCGGGCGACGCCCACGTCGATCCTTTGGAAATCCAAATCAAGGAAAGACACGGTTACTGCAGTGTAATCGAGGCGGGATCAAATACGCAGCCTTGGTACCATGACATCAAGAAATTCTTGAAGACACAAGAATACCCCGAGCACGCAACTGGAGATCAAAAGAGGACCATTAGGCGACATGCAAGTGGTTTCTTTTTGAGCAGTGAATTGTTATATAAGAGGACTCCGGACCTCAATCTCTTAAGATGTGTCGATATCGAGGAAGCGAGAAAGATCATGCACGAAGTACACGCAGGTGTGTGTGGACCTCACATGAACGGGTATGTCTTAGCGAAGAAGATCCTTAGAGCAGGTTATTACTGGATGACCATGGAAAAGGATTGCTTTAGCTTTGTCCGGAAGTGTCATCAGTGTCAGGTGCACGGTAATTTGATTCATGCGCCTCCCACGGAACTGCATCCCATGTCCGCACCTTGGCCATTTGTCGCTTGGGGCATGGACGTCATTGGACCAATTGAACCAAAGGCTTCGAATGGACACAGGTTTATACTGGTTGCCATCGATTACTTCACAAAGTGGGTAGAGGCTGTCACTCTCAAGTCGGTCACCAAGAAAGCTGTAGTGGATTTTGTACACTCAAATCTTATCTGTCGCTTCGGTATTCCTGCGACTATCATTACAGATAATGCAGCAAACTTGAACAGTCACTTGATGGGAGATGTGTGCGAGCAATTCAAGATAACACACAGGAATTCCACTCCTTATCGGCCAAAAGCCAATGGTGCTGTAGAAGCTGCAAATAAAAACATCAAGAAGATTTTGAGGAAAACAATACAAAGTTCCCGACAGTGGCATGAGCAGTTACCTTTTGCGTTATTGGGGTATCGCACTACGGTGCGCACATCGGTGGGAGCGACTCCTTATCTTTTGGTTTACGGAACCGAGGCCGTAATACCGGCAGAGGTAGAGATTCCTTCACTTCGAATCATTGTCGAAGCAGAAATCGAGGACAGCGAGTGGGTTAAGACTCGACTGGAGCAATTGACGTTGATTGATGAAAAGCGGATGGCTGCAGTTTGTCATGGACAGTTATACCAGCGAAGGATGGCCCGCGCCTACAACAAGAAAGTCCGCCCCCGGAATTTCGAAGTAGGACAATTGGTACTGAGGCGTATTCTGCCGCATCATGAAGAAGCAAAAGGAAAGTTTGCCCCAAATTGGAAAGGCCCATACATCGTAAGGAAAATATTGCCAAGAGGAGCATTGTATTTAGGTGATATCGAAGGAAATGACCCTGACACAGCGGTGAATGCAGATGCAGTCAAGAGGTACTACGTCTAGATCATACTCCAAGTGGTCCTGACACGTTGAAAAGGGCGAAGATGTTTATTCCCCACTACTCCCCAAACACTACCCAATTCTCGCTACCACCTTTTGAGCCGTTAAAAAAAAAAAAAAAAAAAAAAACATTGATTGAGGCCTGAACTACGTTTGACTTGATTCCGAAAGGATACGTAGGCAGCCTCTCCCTGAGGTTCAGTCACACCACCAACAAAATCCCAGCGGCCCCTGAAATTGAAAACCGGGGCATGTCAGGACACTTGAGAAGTTTAGTATCAGCTACCTCTCTTTACCAAGTACAAGCCTTCAAATCAATTACCAAAGATAGTGGGAAACCAATAAGCATCACAAATGGAAACCGGCACACCCTGAGTTGAGAGAAATAAAATGAGAGAGTCTCGGCGGTGAAAACCTTCGGGCACCACGAGGCGACGGGAGAAGAGAAACCAAAATGAGAGAGCTTGTTTAGTAAGAACTCGCAAAGAGTGCTATCAAGCGATGACAGGAAGAGAAATGAGAGAGGTCAGCCAGTGAAAACCCGCAAAGGGCGCTGTCGGCCGAAAAGGAATGACGCCACTCCAAGAAGGTCTCGGCGAAGTTCCACCGGTTTTGGAATCACAGATCTGTTCTGGTTCAGGAAAACGCAAGTTCATGGAAGGTCGGACGTCCAGTCCAAAGAGCATGTCATGTCATTTAAAGCCAGCGTTATCTTCCTCAGATAAGTCTTTCTCACCCCGAAAAGGGTATTCCTTTTCTGATTTGTTTTCCCCTGCTTTGTTTCTTTTCGAATCCCTCTTGCATTTTTACCCCGAGTTCAGAACACACCGGAAAGAGTAGGTGGCATGGTTTGTTTTCACGGAATCCCGTCTCATGAAGGAAAGCACCTCATCTCGTTGATATGATTACCCAAGCATGATGAATCATGACGTTTGATGGTGTTCCGGAGTAAAGGAAAAGAGAGAAATCTTGAAATCTTCCCCAGCAAGTCCACCTTCGGACAAATCCCCACAGAGTCTCCCCCTGTACAAATCCCAACAGAGTCTTGTACAATCTCCCACAGAATCTCCCCAAATTATAAAATTATAAGAAAAAAAAAAAAAAAAAAAGAGAAAAAGAAAAATGGAATCTCCCCAGCACATCCCAGCGAGTTCTTTTGTAGACATCCCCAACAGGCTTGCCCCAACAAATCCTGGAAATCCCACTTTGAAATAAATCCCCAGCATGCCCATTGTACAAAAATCCACACAAAGAATCCACTTTGTAAATATTCCCCACAGAGCTTCCCTTTGTACAAATCCCCACAAAATACCTCCAGTAAAATCCCCGTTGAGAACCTCCAAGCAAAACGGGACACAAAAAAAAAAAAAAAAAAAAAAAGAGAGCCTTACGAGGCAAATCATCACAGAATCTGGAAATACAAGCCTGAGCGGTCTAAAGGGTTTCGGCATATGAATCAAATCAATGGCGGGACTTCACAACAGAAATGAAGACGCAACAAAGCAACCGGGAACGATCGAGGTCACCAAACCGACCGTCATTTCCGAACTAACAATTGTCCTTTGTCTGAAAAGTTGAAACAGGTGTAATCCAAGACAACCGTGCAAAGAGCAGGTGTCGCCCAAAGAAGAAGGTACATGGGTACAAGAAATATTTTGGCAATAAGGAATTCACTCGAAAGGTAAGTTTCCACGAAACTCCCTTGTATCCTCTACTAAAACAAAAAAAAATTCAAAAAAAGAGGACTCTAAACTGAGCTTTTCCATGCAATCAGCATTAGGGTTTTAAACCCTAAACTGAATTTTCCTTTTAATCAGCATTAGGGTTTTAAACCCTAAACTGAATTTTCCTTTTAGTCAGCATTAGGGTTTTAAACCCTAAACTGAACTTTTTCCTTTCAGCCAGCATTAGAGCTTTAAACTCTAAACTGAGCTTTTCCATGCAATCAGCATTAGGGTTTTAAACCCTAAACTGAATTTTCCTTTTAGTCAGCATTAGGGTTTTAAACCCTAAACTGAACTTTTTCCTTTCGGCCAGCATTAGAGTTTTAAACTCTAAACTGAGCTCTTTCATGCAATCAGCATTAGGGTTTTAAACCCTAAACTGAATTTTCCTTTTAGTCAGCATTAGGGTTTTAAACCCTAAACTGAACTTTTTCCTTTCGGCCAGCATTAGAGTTTTAAACTCTAAACTGAGCTCTTTCATGCAATCAGCATTAGGGTTTTAAACCCTAAACTGAACTTTTTCCTTTCGGCCAGCATTAGAGTTTTAAACTCTAAACTGAGCTTTTTCATGCAATCAGCATTAGGGTTTTAAACCCTAAACTGAATTTTCCTTTTAGTCAGCATTAGGGTTTTTAAACCGTAAACTGAACTTTTTCCTTTCAGCCAGCATTAGAGTTTTAAACTCTAAACTGAGCTCTTTCATGCAATCAGCATTAGGGTTTTAAAACCCTAAACTGAATTTTCCTTTTAGTCAGCATTAGGGTTTTAAACCCTAAACTGAACTTTTTCCTTTCAGCCAGCATTAGAGTTTTAAACTCTAAACTGAGCTTTTCCATGCAATCAGCATTAGGGTTTTAAACCCTAAACTGAATTTTCCTTTTAGTCAGCATTAGGGTTTTAAAACCCTAAACTGAACTTTTTCCTTTCAGCCAGCATTAGAGTTTTAAACTCTAAACTGAGCTCTTTCATGCAATCAGCATTAGGGTTTTAAACCCTAAACTGAATTTTCCTTTTAGTCAGCATTAGGGTTTTAAACCCTAAACTGAACTTTTTCCTTTCAGCCAGCATTAGAGTTTTAAACTCTAAACTGAGCTTTGCCATGCAATCAGCATTAGGGTTTTAAACCCTAAACTGAATTTTCCTTTAGTCAGCATTAGGGTTTTAAACCCTAAACTGAACTTCTCCCTTTCAGCCAGCATTAGAGTTTTAAACTCTAAACTGAGCTTTTCCAGCCAATCAGCATTAGGGTTTTAAACCCTAAACTGAATTTTCCTTTTAGTCAGCATTAGGGTTTTAAACCCTAAACTGAATTTTCCTTTTAGTCAGCATTAGGGTTTTAAACCCTAAACTGAACTTTTTCCTTTCGGCCAGCATTAGAGTTTTAAACTCTAAACTGAGCTCTTTCATGCAATCAGCATTAGGGTTTTAAAACCCTAAACTGAATTTTCCTTTTAGTCAGCATTAGGGTTTTAAACCCTAAACTGAACTTTTTCCTTTCAGCCAGCATTAGAGTTTTAAACTCTAAACTGAGCTTTTCCATGCAATCAGCATTAGGGTTTTAAACCCTAAACTGAATTTTCCTTTTAGTCAGCATTAGGGTTTTAAACCCTAAACTGAACTTTTTCCTTTCAGCCAGCATTAGAGTTTTAAACTCTAAACTGAGCTCTTTCATGCAATCAGCATTAGGGTTTTAAACCCTAAACTGAATTTTCCTTTTAGTCAGCATTAGGGTTTTAAACCCTAAACTGAACTTTTTTCCTTTCAGCCAGCATTAGAGTTTTAAACTCTAAACTGAGCTTTGCCATGCAATCAGCATTAGGGTTTTAAACCCTAAACTGAATTTTCCTTTAGTCAGCATTAGGGTTTTAAACCCTAAACTGAACTTCTCCCTTTCAGCCAGCATTAGAGTTTTAAACTCTAAACTGAGCTTTTCCAGCCAATCAGCATTAGGGTTTTAAACCCTAAACTGAATTTTCCTTTTAGTCAGCATTAGGGTTTTAAACCCTAAACTGAACTTTTTTCCTTTTAGTCAGCATTAGGGTTTTAAACCCTAAACTGAATTCTTCCTTTGTTCGGCGTTAGGGTTTTAAAACCCTACACTGAACCTTTCCCCAGCTAGTCGATATTAGGGCTCCAACCCTGAACTGAGCACGCATATCCTCTTTCATCAATTTTATGAACTTCCTGGTGAATAATTAACGAAATTTTCCTAGTGAAACTGGGGCAAAAAATTTCGTTTGTTTGTTTCTTTTCTCCCGCAGGTCCGACCTCGAGCCACATGGATCGAAATGACCCACGAGATAAACCCCAGTTCGGAATCAAAGAAGAAAAAAGAAAAAAAGAGATATCCCGAGATATCAGAGTAAAGGGAAAGCAAATCGACTCCAACATTTGACTAAAGTCCTGACCTCTGCCGGTCACATTTTATTCGGTATCCCGGAGATTAAACAAGTCGCTGCAACTCGCAAGCATCAAGATTCAGATCAAAGTCTACAAGTAGAATCAGCTAAGACCCAAGATCAAGTCGTAAAAGAATCATAGATAGGAATCTTGTAACTAGCAGTTGACATGCATATAAGTAGTTAGTTCAGTTCCCAATTTTCGCTTGGTTGTAATAAGGCGGTCAGTGACGTAGCAGTGACAACAGCAGCAGCAGTAGCGGCAAGCATTGCAGTCCCATGGTAACCCCAGCTACCAAAACTTCTCGAACTACATTGACCTGATTCCTGTTTAGCCCAGGATATGTAGGAAATCTTTGAAGCAAGATTCGGTCAGATCTTTCAAAAACATGCTTCATACGGAGTGGTCCATAGGTAAAAATCGCTCATGCACGCTCACTTTGTCTTTGCACGAAAACTCTTCGTGTTTCCGAACAAAGAGGGGCAGCTGTGAGCACCTGATTTTTGCTTTTACGCGACAATCACTCCAAAAGAAACAAAATAATAGCAATTGGTCTTGCTGTACATTTGCTGGATTTTTACGTGGCATTTTTGCTGGTTATTTGTGATTTTGCCCATGTTTGTTTTATTCAAAAATATATAAATATATATGTGTATATGTCGTGTGAACCGTAGTCTGTTTATTAAAATAAAAATAAAATATGTGCGTCCTTCATTGTATTTTGTCATTAAGTGTTTAGTATAATTAATTGTGTGATAATTGTTGTCCAATGTTTACATGGTATTATTCGGCAAATTATTTTAAGGAATTAAAAAGAAAAAAAAAAGAAAAAAAAGAAAGAAAGAAGGAGTTCGGACTTGGGCCAGTCCGATTTCAAAACAAACAAGCCCAAACAAACTGAGCCCAAACCCCATGTTAAACCCGGTCCAGACCAGTTGGCCTCAGGGGGGATTCCAAACGACACCGTTTTACTGCAGTCCGATCTGGGCCGTTGATCTCAGAGTGATCAACGGCCAAGATCAATTCCCCACAACCCACGAACAAAACCCGACCCATTCCACCCGGACCAACCCAAACCCCCATTAGTTCAAACGACACCGTTTCCCCTAAGCCCTTAGATCCAAGCCATTGATCTCAGTTGATCCAACTGCTGAGATCAACTCACCTATTCCATATATAAACCCTTTGATCCTACCCTGCCCCCCATCCGATACCCCAGCCTCCGTCTTCAACCTCATCCTCATCAAACCCTAGAGCCGCCCCCGTATCCCCCACCATGAAAACCGGCGGCATGAACGCCGGTGACCTTCCCCTTAACACCCTAGAACCCCCTTGCCATCCTGAACATGGATCTGTTAACCATGTAGTTCGAATCATCCCCTAGGTTCTCGAATCTTCATTTGAAGATTCGAGTCAAAACTCGGTTTACACCAACCAACCCCAGCTTCACACCAGACACTCCCCAGACCCCCCTCGTGACCAAACCATACTTGGTTTGGTCCGAATCTGACCAGGGAAGCCTGAATCCCGGATCTGAATTTTGGAAATTTTTGTATTTCTTCGTCACTGGTTTATACCGGTTCAACCGAAGAGGTTAAGGTCTAATGGACTTTAATCAAAGTGTTTCTCATCTGAGAAACACTTCGATTAAAATCCATTCAGCCTTAAGAAAGGTCTGTCCAAATCCGAGTCAAGGTTTTGATTTTTCAAAGATTTGAGGTGAGTCTTGTTTTCTTTTCCTTATTTTTTTTAGTCCGTGTGATTTGTCTTTAAAAGTTTGTTCATATTTGTTTTAATTTTACCAACTTCTGTTTGTCCACTTTGCCTGAACTTCTGTTTGTTTGAATGAGTCTTTCTATTTGCCCTGATAATGTGTATGTTAAGTGGTGTGCAATTAGCTGATTCTCTACATTGAACTGATCAAATGGCTTCCCGAGCACCATTTTGTTTATCCAGTACAATTCAAATCATATGTCGATACTGTTGAATGTTTGATTTTTGGTTACAGTTGTATGTGTTATGATTAATATAGTCGAGTCGACATATGTCGTCAATTAGTTTCAACTGTCCGAACAATAACAAATTGACTTGCTTCTGTTGAACATTTGCCTGAATCAATTAAGAACCAGTTTTGCTTACTTATAGCTGTTGATTTAGATCAGTAATGTAAAAGGGATGTTTGGTTTAAACTTTGAATTGGAGGGCATGTGCACTCATGCACAGCATGTGCATTGGTGCACCTCATGTGCTTTGTGCACAGCCTGTTTCCTGCATAAAAGGGATTTTGAGTTAAAAATGGTTTGACAGCATATGCTGTCAGATATATTCTGCTGCCCATGCTTTGTTTTAGTTTAAGAAGTATTAAACCTTTTAAAAAATGAGCCTGCCAGGGAATGTTGATGGGGGTTAATACTTAAAATAGATGAGTGGAAACTGAAAAGGGGCAGCACATGGGAGGGGTGTCTGATTAATCTAACAGGCTGTAAAAGGTTTGAGGTTGGGGCTTATAAAGGGAGGACATCTGATAAAAGAAAAGGAAGAAGAAAAAATATAGAGACTGGACCTTGAGGGCTGTAAAAAAAAATACAAACACTGTGAGGAATATTTAAGAAAGAAGATAGAGAGTGGATAGAAAAAAAAAAGCAGAAACTGTCTTCTTCTTCTTGCTAATTGTTCGATTCCCAGTTTGCTTAACCTGTTTCATATAAGTGCTGATTTCCCCCAAGTATCAGCTAGGTTTCTGCTTGTTCTGTTTCTTATTGGTTTGCCTTCTTTTGGAATTGGACTGTTTGAATCCTGAGCCCACTTCCCTGCTTGTTGCTGTCACTTTTGCCCATTGGCTATAACTGCATCTCGTACTGGGGTTCTGTTTCTATTTGGTTACCTGCTTGTTTGCTGCTGCTATTTGATTCCTGCTGCTGCTGACCTTCCTCTGTCATTCTCTTCTTCCTCTTGGCATTTCAGCATTCCAGGTACACATTTCAAATCCTGTGTGGGTGTAAACTGTAACCGTTCGAAAGCATGAAATGAAGGGAATTCCGAGAAGTTTAAATGTCTGTCTGTAATGCTCGTGGTCTATTGCCCTTTTCGTATGAATTGATCAGTGTATAATTCAATAGTAAAATGCCAGTTAGTTAATGCTTAAGCTGAGTTTTAGCCTCTTGTATCTTAGTTTGTAGTTGTTTGTTGATATGGTTTAAGTAATGGTGTGGTACGTAGGATGTACAAATATTTGACACAGTGACTGATCAGATTCTTGTTTTAGCTATAATGATAGGATACTCCACCTTACACAACGATATTCCATTTTATTTTAGTTCCTTTCGTCAAAACCCGCTAGGCAGCATATAGGAGCGCGTTCGAACCCCCAATGATAATAATGCTCAGTGGGTTAATTCCCTTAACCTAGCCTAAATGAGTCTAGTTTGAATTCAAGTCAAGAGATGTTTTGGATAGGAGCCTAGCATTTGTCACGTAAATTCTTTATCAAAGTAGGACATTTCTCATAAAGTAGGACGTCTTTTACTTCACAAATAACTAATCAGAAATTGATAAGATTTAGGCCCAAAGCATATACTTGAATTGATATGTATCTTCTTCTATTTTTGATTGAACATAGTTAGAAATGTAGCCACTTTAGGATATCCTTTTTCTAAAATAGAGATGAGTCTCGTCAAATAAAAAATGCAAATTGCGGGGCCCTCAATAAATAACCATGATAATTATTTAGAATTCAAGACAGGTCATTTAATAAATTTCATGGCCTTCTGCAAAGATAATAACGCGTTAGACTCTGAAGGCGCGGCTTAATTAAATCATATTCTTAAATTCGGGTGCACATTGATGTGACCCAAATCCGAATCTCAACGAAGTCCGAATGTGTCGACGATCACGGGTGCATTGATTGTGACGTGGTTCGAGATGCATTTCCACGACGTTGCAATTCCATAAAAATAAATGATAATAATAAAAGCGGTTTAAACTTAATAAAAGCACGTAAGTCACAACATGTAGTTAAATCAGATATTTAGCCATTATAACAATTTAAGCGACCGTGCTAGAACCACGGGATTCGAGGGTGCCTAACACCTTCCCTCGGGTCAACAGAATTCCTTACTTAGAATTTCTGGTTCGCAGACTTCATTTGGAAAAGTCGAAAATTTCCTCGATTTGGGATTCAAGATAAACCGGTGACTTGGGACACCAAAAGCCAAACCTTTCCCAAGTGGCGACTCTGAATTAAATAAATAATCCCATTTCGAATATTGTCACTTAAATTGGAAAAACTCCCTCGCGCATTTAACCCTTCGGGGCGGGCGCCCAAAAGGAGGTGTGACAACCACCATCGTAGCTCCCATAACTATTAATCCTTCCTCGATTACCCTAAGCCAAGCATCCGACTAGACCTCGAGGCCTCGCATACGTCAACTCAAGGCCCTGATTTCTGATCATTCGGTTTGGTTATTACATTATCTACAAGCTCTTCTCTTATTTTCCAATCATTCAATTTGCATATATTACCTAACAACTAGTATAAAAATAAATCGCATATTTTTTGAACCACAAAATCAAATCTAATTGTAATCACCATTTTCAAGGTAAACACCTTTATATTTGAGGGGGAATCCCAACATAGTACATCTGCATTTATTACAAGGGTATGAGACTGGTATAGCCATTTAATGCCACGGTACGGGCTTGAACTAGCCCAATAGACTTGGTCAGCTTTGATCACGTGCCTTGGGAACTTCTTGTTTATCCCTTATAGCCATCAATTTTCACTACCTCGAGGTCGAACACTGGGATCTCCGATCTCGACCGTATACAAAGAGCATGACTCTAGAAATGGTCTTTAGTTACTCATTGGATGATAACTCATTGTTAGCATATACATTTTCTTATCTTCATACAATAATTTCTTATGTTGTAAATTGTTTACCTAGAAAATGGTATTTACAATTATATTTGATTTCTGGTTCTAAAAAAATGTGATTTATCTTAATACTATTTGTAAGGAGAATAATGCTTAATAAGACTGAACAAGAAATGATAAGCAAACCCGTGTGCTCACAAGGTTTAGGGCCTCGAGCTCAGTGATATGGAACCTCGAGGGCAGCCTTTAAAGGTTGATGATGTGCAATAAATGAAAAATAATAAGTGAACAATAAATGAACAAATAATGAGCAATAAATGAATTCAATAAATGAGGAGCAATAAAGCTGTAGAGTAATTGTTGAGCACATTTAGGCAAGAAAAGCAGAGAATGTTCTATTGTTTTCTGTATTATGTGTAATAATCCAATGTCATTACAAGATGACCAGGGTCCCCTTTTACATAGGAGAGGATGGGGGTCCTTACATAGTACACCTCTAATCATGATGGGTAAATGCTACTGGTACAGTTGTATAAAGGCTCAGTATGGATTTGTACTACTATTTGCAGACTCTTTCAGTCCTCATCACGTGCCCTCGAGAGTCTTCTCCCTTCCCATAACGGTCGTTGATTTTAACACTGCCTCGAGGTACGCCATGATAAGTCTTCGATATGCCCTACCAAGGCGAATGCTTCGGAGACGAACCTCGAGCTATGCTTTGATCCCATCGAGGCCAGGCTCGAAAACGTCATCGGAGCCTTAAAATCGGCCTTCCCTGCTTTTAAACGTATATAGATTGTCCCCTCGTTTCTAGGAATGAAATTACAAGGAACAATTTGAATTCTTCAACCCTTTAATCCATGCATCATCTAGTCAGTTATGTCATGCGATCGATTAATGTGACAAAAGAAAGGATGTTCAAAAGACACATTCGTACGACTCTTCGAAAAGCTTCAAACTGATTACGACAGCTGGCTCTCCTTTGGTTTCCCCAAGGCGCACTACTGGCCCTTCTAAATACCCCAATCCTTCACATATGGCCGTCTTTTGGTTTCCCCAATTCTCGTTTCCTCTTAAATCTTTTAGTAGGAATGGCAAAGACCTCTAGAACCATTCCCCAAGGTGATAAAGCTTCTTCGTCTTCACGCTCGTCTAAGGGCAGGGCCATAACACCTCCTAGTCTTGAAGAATGCATGACCTGACCTTGTGAGACATCCTTCCATTTTACAGTTGAAAAGCCTTCTTTAAAACTGGGGCAATGCGAACCCATGTGCAGATACATTAGTCTAATAACCAATAGTGGGAAGGTGACAACTGACTGCCATTGTGGAGAGGCGGTGCAAGCGGAGGTGCCCTCTCGTGAGGAAGATATAATGACACACAAACCTGGTTTCCTTAGTGTATATACTAACCCGTTTACCCAGGTCCGATAGAACCATCCTCGCCGTCGATTGACTCCATAATCCTTGATTTCTATGGACAATACTGGGTGACGGATGATCAAATTTATCCATCATTCGGGCGCGTTGTCTACATGATTAGGCATTTTTACCACATGGCTGATGAGGTACCTTTTACCCTTGACTATATGATTAGGATGTACAACCCCCAACTTTATCGAGGCAGCCTAATTAAGATTCAAAGTCGGGCTATGAAGGTTTTCTTCGCCTGTACCGATAAAGACAAGGACAGGGGGTGTAGGAGTCGCTTTTGTATACGATGGAAATAGATTGTTTCGAGGGCTTCAAGTAATCGACTCCAAGAATTGTCATTGATCGACTTTGAGACAGTTCGACTTCGAGACAGTATAATTAATGACTGGCCTCGAGACATTGTGGATTACCGGTCTAGGCGGATCAAGGTGGAGTTCCCAAGGCACGTCCATATGGGGGTCAAAAGTCTGGTGGACTAGCCCAAAAGGCGAATCAAGGCATTAAATGAATGTACCAACCCCATATCTTTTTAATTAGTGTGCTTGTACTGTGTTGGGATTCCCCCTCTTATATAAAGGGGATCCTTGTCATTTTGTAATCATGTCTTGCTCCATACTAAATATACAAGAACATTCTCTCTACTCTCTAACATATTCTCTTGATTTTATTACTTTATTTATTGCTCATATTTATTGTGTTCTACTGAAAGATCATCATTCATTGCTTATTGTTGGCCATAAAGAGCCCTCTTTGATTTTTTTAAAACTATCAATCACATCGACCACCTTCGATAGCTCCCAGCCAAGTTTTAGACTCGACCACGAGGCCCTCGATTAGGCAAGCTCGAGGCCCCGATTGTCATCGATTCGTTTTTGTTAACATCTCATTTTAAGCTCTTACCTCGTTTCTATGTCTTTTACATAGCATCAACTGCCTAATAACTAGCATAAAAATAGATCATGTATTTTTAGAACCACTAAATCAAATTTAACTGTTATTACCATTTTCATGATAAACAGTTTGGCACCCACCGTGGGGCTAAAAATAATAGTGGTTATTTTCTTACTGATTTAACTACATAACACAAGTTATCTTTCACACTTCTTCTTTCCCAAGATCTTTGATTTCAGGTCAAAATGTCTGACTCAGTTAACAATAATCTTGAGAACCATGGAGAAAATGGTGTAGATTTTCCAGGTGCTGGCGTACCACCACGAAACCCTGAGAATGCACCAGAACCGATTCCCGTGGACGCGGTCTCACGTGATGATCAACATGTTGATGTAAGCTCCCACACTAACAGGACCGTGCACCAAGAAGACCAACAAGAAGCCCAGGAAACCCTGGCCAGGGGAGAAGGAGAGGTTAGACTTCATGTTATTTTTGGAATGCTAACAACTAGCGATTGCTCAGCTGCAGAGTCACCAGAAAACTCCTAGCACGATAGCGCCGGGGACGGCTCCCCCGGTCGAGCAGGTACCGGAGAGGTAAAGCAACAATGGGTCGCTAGCCGACCCCGCCCTCGTAAGGATGCTCGAGGACCTCACAAAGAGGATCGAATCGGGCGAGAAGAAGATAGAATCCAACGATAGAAAGGTCGAGACCTACAACTCCAGGATCGACCAAATTCCGAGTGCACTCCCGATCCTGAAATTTGTGGATTCGAAGAAGTTCATAAAATGGTTGTTCCCAAAGGAATCGGCTCAAAACCCCATTCCAATGAAGTTCAAAATGTCAGAACTTCCAAAAAAAATGGGAACTCATACCCCAATGAGCACGTTACTGCTTACACTTGTGCAGTGAAGGGCAAGGACCTAAATGAGGACGAGATTGAGTCCGTTTTACTAAATATGTTCGGGGAAACACTCTAGATGGGGGCCATGATCTGGTATCACAACCTAGTTTCTAACTCTATAGACTCATTTGCCATGCTAGAAGTTCCTTCATAATGGCACATGTCGGTGCCACCAAATTAGCAACAAGGAAGTTTGACGTCTTCAAAATATAGTAGAGGAAGAACGAGATGCTGCGAGATTTTGTATCTTGCTTTCAAATGGAACTACCACCAGTTTCATATGACTGTGCAATATAGGCCTGAATGAGAGAAGCTCGGTGGCTTCAAGGCAGCTAAAACAAAACTTAGTCTCGCATCCCAATATAACCTGGTCGGACATCCACAACCGATACCAGTCAAAGATCAAGGTCGAGGACGACCAACTAGGAGCCCCCTCGGGCTCGGTATACCCAAGTGGGCTTCTAGAAAAGGAGCCAAAGCCAAACAAAGAAAGATACCAGCCATACAACGAAGATAGGAGGAACGGCCTGAGGCGCAACATACCCCATACGGATCGAAGAATGGACTGAGGCCAGAATCCCTGGGGACTCATCAATAGAGCTGGGCTCGATAGGTACACGAGGCCAACAAAGGCACCTCGCTTGTCGAAATAAAACTTCAACATCGATGTATCAGACATCGTGTTCGCCATCAGTAAAATAAAAGACACCAGGTGGCCAAGGCTTTTACAATCGGATACTTTGCAAATGAACCATAACTTAGTGTGTGAATTTCACAACATGCTCGGTCAAAGGACCAAACATTTCCGACAACACTGAGAAGAGGTAGCCCGACTACTCAGCAAAGGTCATATCGGGGAATTCCTCAGCGATCGAGCAAAAAATTAGTTCCAGGAAAGAGAGGCGACCAAAAATAATGAAGCAAAGGAGCTGCAACATGTCTCCCTTTTCAAGTTACATCTCGAACTCACCTTTATGTGGGTGCCCGACTAAGACCTTAAGGGTTTAAAAGCATCTGTTGCACTCTTTTCCTTAGATCGAGTTTTTTTTCCTGAAAAGGGTTTTACAGCCAAGGTTTTTAACGAGACAACATATACATGCTACCTAAGGAAGATTCAAGAAGTATTCACGGCTTCTTTCGCAATCAACCTCAAATACTGGGGGGCATCCCCCGGAAGGTTACCTACTTGGAGAAGCTAAGATACGCCAAACAGGGGCCCAACAGAAAAATAATTTATCGGGCCATAGGGTCGAACGAATCGTGTCCGTATAGAACAACCAGGACATAACACCAAATACATGTATACTTGTAACAAGTGATCATTGAATACTTCCCAAAAGCATTTTGAATTTCAAGGATGCTCGATATTTTTGCAAAAAACGGCTCCAGAGGCAAAACGTCCCGAACACTCGGGGACTGGCGTCATAAACTCAAAAATACACGACCTTCGGGTTGGGAACTCTGAAATAATAAGCCCTTAATGAGGAAATACCTAGTCTACAAGTAATGGCTCCCGACCCAAGAAACCCTCAATGACTCGGGGACTATTGTCAATCGCCATCTCCATCGACTTATCAAAACCCGAGGCCGTAAGGCCACATGCGAGCATCCTCGGTCTAGTAAGACCTACATAAGGCAACAACAATATCTATAAGATCTTAATCAAGGAATGAACCATACTCGTACCAAGTATCCGGAACTGTAAGACCTCAAAGGCATGAAAAATTTGTAAGACATTACTAAAGGCATAAACCCGATCTCAAAGTTTGGACTGTATATTGAAATTGTAAGAACCCTAAAAAGGAATACCCTTGATATAGATGCCGAAACTACTTCACTCGGGATTTAAAGGCTCTGGCCAAGCATAAATGACTCAGATCATAAGGCTATACCAGCCAAAACTAACACGACTCGGGGACGCCTGACCATTGCTATAAATTACAGGCCTTCAATTAAATATACTTCGGAAAGAACCGGTTAAACAAACTACACTTAACATAGGCAAAAGAGCTTCGACCATGTCAGCTCCTAAATATTGGCTGCGATATACTCAGCCTTCGAGCCAAACCTCCCGAGGTGCTCGATCATCGGCATATAACGGCTCACAATCGAGGTTTTTTATTAAACCGTCAAAAAGTTAGGCAAACACTATTTTAAAAAATCCTTATTGAGGGAAAATAAAAGCCTACATAAAAGGTCGCATCGATCCAAGGCGTAAGAGCCACTACCGCAAGCCCACATAAAAGGTCTTATCGACCCAAGGCGTAAGAGCCATTGTCGCCAGCCCACACAAAAGGTCATACTGACCCAACGCGTATGAGCCTAAGGGCCAACCCTAAATTCAAAAATATGATGGTCGAATGAGCTCAAGTCGAAACCCGCTTCGGAGACTGAACCCAAAATAATTAACTAAGTATGCCTAAGAGGAAAAGCATAAGAGCCATTATCTCAAGCCCACATAAAAGGTCACATCGACCAAGCGCGTAACAGCCTACGGGCCAGCCTGATAAGCCCTAGGGCCATACCACGAATCTAAGGATTCCTCTCAACTCAAAGACCAGTTCATCTGGCTAAAAGCAAGACAAAATAAATACAGGAGAAACAAAATCATGAGGTTTCCTATTTATACATACATGCGAAAACTACAATATCTATTTACAACATGCTTAGAAAATACTATATATAGAAATAGAGAAGGAAATATACATCCCCTTGGGGACTACAGCCTGACGGCCCCATCCTCGTCATCCTCGGCATCAGACCGAAGGAATTTATCATCATGTTCTTCTGCCTTGGCTTTCTTGATCCCTTCTGAGAGGTAGAAGTCCTTGGCATGAATTTCCTTGAGGGTTTCCCTCCGAGATTTTCACTTCGCGTACTATTTACTATTGCTCTCACGATCAAGATATTCCCTCAGCTCAGCTCTAGCATAGGCAACGCCCTTTATATAGGCCACCACCTTCTAGTCAGCCCTAATGCAGCTCAATACAACCTCAACCCGGGCATTCACAACCTCTCCATTCGCCTTCAAAAGCTCTAACTTGAGCCTTGTAATCATATTCGCTCGGACAGAATCGTTCGCATAAGCATTCCAGACTTGCACCTCGAGGGAAGGAGCCTTAGCCAAAGCATCCTCCTTCACCATAACTAGGGCATCTACCTGAGCCTTCAACTCATTAAACTCAAGTTTGGCTCGGCCAACTTCGCCCCAAAGTCGTTCCAGCTCCTCCGTTTTGCTCTCCAACTAGAATATCAAAACATTAATCTCTTAAAATAAAGGGGGAGCATACATCAATATGAAATGCAGGTTACCTATCTTTCGAGTCGGCTTTCGCAGTTCTGACTTTTATTCGCCTCACATTGAAGGTATACCAGCTCGCTTTCCTTCCTCGCACAAAGGAGCCTAAGTGATTTTGCCATATTTAAAGCTTTCCGCAGCATAGCCTCATGGTGAAGCAGCTCAGACTTAAACTTGTCAATGGCCTGCAAAGGAAAATTCAATAAGAAAGAAAGGGAGTGAAACTAAGATAAGCATATACTGGCTACCAAAAGTTACCATGAAGCCAAGACGCTGAGGCTCACCAAATGCGGAGACAATATTCGATGGCCTAGTATCCTCCGAAGTGCCTTTGGTAAAAAAAGAAGAGGGTGCTACATGACCCTGGTTCCTTGAAGTACCTTCGATGGGAACATGAAATGATCTTTCAGAAACAGAGGCCTCCGAAGTCGGAAGATCGGTCGACTTTCCTCTTTTGAACCTTAGAAGAGGAGTTACCACATCGTAAACATACTCACACCTTGGAGACTCTTTCCATTTATTATCGACCCTCGACCCTGAGGTCGGAAGTCTCTCCTCCTCCCCAGGGGTCACAGACTCATCTCAGGAAAATCTCTAACACCTGCAGCGGGAGAGTTAGTGCGCTAAAGGGAAAAGTACCTTTCTGAGGAAATAAGATACTAAGAACCTACCGTGATGCTTTGCGTCCCATATCCCCTTGGACAGGTCTCGCCACCCATGCTTATCATATGTCGAACAAGTTGCTAGCTTGTGTGACAATTCAGTCAGATCAAAGACCTCGTTCGGTAACCGAGGAACCGCTTCAAAGAATGAAATAGAAAGATGCCTTTATAGAGCCCATCTCCGCTATGCACAAAGCAATAAAGATATGGGTATGCCACCTACGTGTGCAATTCCATTTCTCAGGAAAAGACAAAACTCTCCAGGGATGATATCGATCGTCCGTGCTCAAACGAACCGGCTCATCCACCTTTGCTCATCGTCCTCTTTGTCGTTAATGGCAGGGGACCGAGTGGATCGACACTGCAGAGTAATCAAGCCCTGGTAATACAGCGGCTGGTATAACCTAACGAGATGGCTGAGGGTGAAGTTGAGCTCGACCTTATGTGCAAAGTACCGTATCGTCATCACTATCTTCCAAAGGGATGGATGAGCCTGCACTAGGGTAACCTTATATCTCCTATAGAATTCAAGCACGACCCTGTCGGGGGACCAGACGTAAAAGGATTCATATACACGCTCAAAAATCCCTCCACATGGGTCATGATACTATCCTCTGAGGAAGGTACCTGCAGTACCACCCCTTCTCCCCATTCGCAATCATTTCTAATTATCACGAGGTTGTCCTCCCTTATTGAGGAGATCAACCTCGATGCATGCTTCCGTTGCCCTTAAACATTGGGAGGTCTCTCCAACGTAAAGTATCTCCTTGAGAAAAAGCATCTCGAGGCCCGCTCATCGAGTACCGGCAGTGTACCATCAACTGGACACGTAATAGAGGCAGAACTCCCCTCTCCTTGATAGGCGGATGTTGATGTAGCAGTCATGACTATGGTAAAATAAGAAGAGGAGGATGAAGATATGGGCGAAGGCTTTGAGTTGAAACTATGGGAGAACTAGCACAAAGAAACTAAGAGCTCGCAGTTTTCCTCCGATTCTCGGGCCTTCTCGACCTCAGTTGAGGGATCTATACCTTTGGAACTAGCTTCCTCTAAGGCTTGCCACCTCGCCTTTGCACTAGCATGAGCGACAACCCGAATCAATTTTTGCTCGGCCTTCTCCGATATATTTCGGGCTATTTGGTTTGTAGTAGCGGCGTCCTTCAGATAAGTAGCAACTTTTCCTTCGACCTGGGACTTGGCCACAGATAGCACGACAATCTCTTTTTGAGAATTTTGGAGAAGACCCTGAGTCGATGTCAATTCCGAGGTCAATACCATGTTTCGATTCCTCAGCTCGAGGATTTCTCCATTCTGCTACCCAACATGCAAAAGAAAAGGTAAGTTAGTAAACATTAAATTATTGGAACAATGAACGCATTTACGAGTAACGAATTACCTGCTCTGCAAGGGCAGCCCTTTCTCTTAGCACTCCCTCCAAACTCGACCGAAGCTCGCCCAGCTCCTTCTCCTTTCGGGCAGAGGAAGCCTCCGACTCCTGCAGTCTTGAGGTGAATTTCTCAAGCTCCTTTTTATGGCACGAAAGCTCCTCTCGAAGCCTAGAGAGGGCATGATCATACATCTCTTTAGACTACGGTGAAACAGAAGAGTCAGAAAAATAAGTAAAAATGCTTGAGATTGAAGAGAAAAGTATACATGAACAACCATCACCTATCGTTGAAACTTCTCTGCTGCCTTAATAGTGCGGGGATCATAGAGATCAATGTCCTCACTGGCATCACCGACATCATCAAGGAGGTCACCAAACACACCTCCCCATTTGAGAGGACCCCCCACGTTGGCAGCATTCGAATCCTGATCGTCCCTTAACTCCTTACAGGAGAACTGAGGGCCCAAATTAAAGCCACCCAGGGAATCGATGATGCCAAGGGGAAACTCCTGCCCCGAAAAAGCTTCGGGCCCAAATACTTTGGGACCAGCAGAAACGGTCTCCTTAGCAGGGGCTACACCACATTCGGTCACGGGATCAGGGACCACATCCACACTTTCCTCGAGGGTCTCTACCTCACCGGACCGATCCAAATCTGTTGTTTCTGAGTTAGTGGTCTCCAGTCGTGGAACCTACGGGACTCCCAAGCCCAACCTTGTCTCTGTACCAATAGGTACTGTCCCTCATCTTCATCTTTATCCCAGTGTCGTGACTTGCTCCGGAAGCTGAAGTCGAGGATCCGGTGGCAGCTCGAGGCTTGTGTGATTTAGGTTTCTTTGCCTCAGGGGAATCAGCAGCTGCCTTATTCTTCCTTTTCTTACCCTTAGCGAGCTCTGAAGTCTCCACCTTGCCAACGGGAGGTGGTCTCTTCCGCACACCATTGCCAAGGCCTACACAAACACATCGGCTGAAGTTTATTAACACAAAGGATACCGGGGAGAAGCACAAGATTAAGATATAAGTGTTAAGAAGAACTTTACCATGATTATTGGACACCCACCACGTTTTAGCCAGGTTGGTCCAAGACCAGACAAGATACGAGAATGAAGTATCCAACCACCTGATCCATCCCAATAGATCCTGAACCGCTTCAGGATACCAAGCGTTAATTGCAAAGACCAAGGGGAAATCATTTTCCAGAAGAGGGATGAGAGGATCACACATCATGTTCGAGGGAAACATACTTACGCTGTGTATCCCACCTCTCCGGGAATGGCATCCTCCCGGCCTGGATGATGTCCGAAGTCCTCACTTGGACGAACTTGCTCATCCACCCTTGATCCTTGTCCTCATCGGTGCTCAAGAAAAATGATTTTTTGGACCGGTGGTGAAGCTTAATCAAAACTCGATAAAATCGAGGGCTATATAATCTGAACAGATGGTTGAGGGTAAAGGTCTCTCCCTCGACCCCAACAGAGAAATGGCGGAGCATGCAGACTACCCTCTAAAAAGATGGATAGATTTGACCTGGCGTCACTTGGTACTTGTCATAGATATCGAGAATAACCGGATCTATCTCCAAGGAAGAAGGGTTAGAAGAATCGACCGGACCCAAAGTGAACATGTAAGTATATACATAAAGGAAACCAACTTTGTGATCCGTTATGCTCTCGTTAGATTGGGGAATCTCAACTAGCGTTGCCTCCTACCATTGGCAGTCTTGTTTTACTTCCTTTATGTCGGTCACAACGCTAATGTACCGGGACACATGCTCGCATCGGCCCGATGTAAATGAAGGTTTGTCGATGGTAAAATCCTTCGTCGTCTCGAACCCGATGGGAGTACATTGTTTAACGGTGGGTATAACTTTTGTCTTTACCTTGGATGTTCGGGATGAAGAGGCAGCCACCTCTTTATGAGGAACTATCTTGGAAGTTCTAGCCATAATAATGGAAAAACTTTTCCGAGAAAGTAGGCAAAAGATCAAGAACAGATGGATAAAGAATACGAAAGGGGATGGATTTAGCCTTGAAAATTTGAATATATTGTGAAAGTATGAATTACAAGACGACTGATGAATTTATAGGAGCCGTGTGGGTAGTGGAAAGGATGAACCAATAGCGGGTCGTGGGCTCCTCGATGGTCGTGTTTGATGGCGACCCTTGCGCGACTTTCTGAAGTATGACATTTAATGCTCTGAGGGGATGACATCATAGTGATGATGCTTATTAAGTAGGAGCACAAAATCATTTCCTATCACTTTGTTCCAAGAAACGTGGGGACTATCTGTATACGGTGGAAATCGACCGCTCGATTTCACGGGCATCCTCACAGTTCGACTTCGAGACAGTATAATTAATGACTGGCCCCGAGACATTGTGGATTAACGGTCTCGGTGGATCAAGGTGGAGTTCCCAAGGCACGTGCATATGGAAGGTCAAGTGTAGTGGACTAGCCCAAAAGGCGAATCAAGGCATTAAATGGTTGTACCAGCCTCATATCTTTGTAATTAATGTATTTGTATTGTGTTGGGATTCTCCCTCTTATATAAATGGGATCCTTGTCATTTGTAAACATCTATTTCTCCAAACTAAATATACAAGAACATTCTCTCTACTCTCTAACATATTCTCTTGATTTTATTACTTTATTTGTTGCTCGTATTTATTGTGTTCTACTGAAAGTTCATCATTCATTGCTTATTATTGGCCATAAAGAGCCATCTTTGATTTTTTTATAACTGTTAATCACCATCAACCACCTTCGATAGCTCCCAAGCGAGCTTCAGACTTGACCCCGAGGCCCTCAAATAGGCAAGCTCAAGGCCCGGATTGTCAGCAATTTTGTTTGGTTAACATCTCATTTTTAACCTCTTACCTTTTTTCTAAGTCTTTCACATAGCATCAACTGCCTAACAACTAGCATAAAAATAGATCACATGTTTTTAGAACCACTAAATCAAATTTAGTTGTTATTATCCTTTTCACGGTAAACAACTTTGTCCGTATTAGTACATCAGATTTTATTCCTATTGAAAGGATGCCATTCCCCGAGGAATAGAATATGAATCGTGAGTTAATATGTTGATTAACTATTATTAATTTTCTTTGGACCATTTTTCCTCTTGAACATACATCTTTCATTGCTGCAGCTATTGAATGGTACCTTGGCGCGGTTAAGGATCTTGCGGGCTGGGTTTGCCATCTCGATTCAATCTACCCGTATGTTAAGCATGTGTGGCACGACTTGGCCAAGTCCCGATGGGAAGCAAAAAACCACGGTAAGGCTTTTCCTTCTACCTTACTTGAGCTCGTTACAAGAGGTATCCCTTAACCGTATTTTCAACTTTCGTAACCGCCTTTTGCGGTTGTGCAGACCTAGGAGATGCCTCTTTGATGAGGGAAAATTCCTCCGGGGAGGCGGACACCTCAACCTTTCATAATCCATTCCTTGGCAGTTTACATAACTTTGAGAGGTGTAGACTGCCAGGTCGTGGATTTGTGCCCTGAAATCTTGGAGACGTTGGTCTTGGTTCTGCAATTTCTGCTGGCGAGTGGTGGCTATATCTTTGATACGGTCTTCGCGATCTAGAGCAGATTCTAATAGAGCTCGGAGTCTGGCCTGCTCTAGTCTTGCCTGCGCTTTTTCTCTGTCGATGTCTGCTTGTTGATGTTCTCTGTTGTATCTTCTCGCCTCTTCCAGTTGTGCACGAAGTTGGTCTTCTGAACGTATCCAATGGTCTTTTTCCTTCTTGAATTGTGCCATGTCTTCTTCGGATTGCCTTACTTGGCGTTCCTTATTAGATCTGGCTTCTTCGTTTAATTGTTGGATTCTTTCTTTTGCTTTGCTCAACGCCCTTTCGTTTTTAGCAAGAATGGAATCATAATCTTGCATTCTTTCAAAAAGATTGGCGATGGTTTTTTGATCCTTCCAACTCCTCATTGGTGTTTCAGAAGCTTTTTTCATTTTTTGAAATCGAGCGTGAAGATTTTCATTCTCACAAGCTAGATTCTTCTTCTCGCCTTCGGCTTCTTGTGCTTGCAAATCTTTCTCTAGACTGAGGCTCCTCAAATTTTCCTTTAGGGCATGGATAGTTGCTTTGTACCCTTTTTCCTTTTCTTCCCAAATCACCTAAGAGATGTTGTTACTGCAAATGCTCGAGCCAGGAAGTTATCTGAAGAGGCCGAGTTTGAACTGATCCAAACCTTGGATCTTGCTCGATTGAGGTCTCGGAGACAGGCTCTCGAGGTTGTATATGTAGGGAGCATTGATTTGTCTGCTGATATTGAGAGGGTGAAGGCCCTAGAGGAAGAATCGACAAATCTTCTTTCTTCTGACGATAGTTCAGCCAGTGGTTCAGCCAGCGGGTCTGAGGAAGATGAAGGTAAAGGTGAAATCTCTGAGAAGGAGACGTTGATGTGCTAGGGGTCAAGGAAGAAACCGTTGAAGGCATACCTATTGAGGGAGCTTCGTTTGGTCAAGTGACCTCGGCGATAGATTACGCTTTTATTTGTCCCCCTCTGTTATTGGCTCTAGGCACGAGCCTTGTAAATACGTTTTTATAAATATAAGAATTATATATTTTGCCTTTGATTTGTGTTGAATCCAAGTGTATGACTCTGATGATCAGCTCTGGTATTGGACCCGGAACATAACAAACCCTTAGGTTTTCAATTGATTGATATGACACTTCTTAATGTCCTTTTCTATCCCTCAGACTAAGCTTCTGATGTGAATTTATGTCACCGGGGCTTTTGAGCCCGAGTTGAGTGAGAGCCAGGTCTCGATCTTTGAAATAAAGCTAACCTTCTATGCTTTATTGATAGTCCTCGAGTGAGAATTTTCTCGAACTCAGGTAGCCTTTTGGCTCAGCAACCGGGTGATCGTTCGCTTTCTTATTCGAACTCGACCAGCCTTTGGGCTTAATAGTTGGGTGAGCATTTGCTCGAACTTGGAATAAATATAGCCCTGAGGCTTTATTAATTGTCCCTGATTGAGGGCTTGCTCGAACTCAGGTAGCCCTTAGTTAAGTAAAAATTTGTTTCAAATTAAAATAATGATGGCCTTAAGGCTTTATAGATAGTCCCTGGGTGAGAGCTTACTCGAACTCGTGCAGCCTTTGGGCTTAATAGTTGAGTGAGCATTTGCTCGAACTTGGAATAAATATAGCCCTGAGGCTTTATTAATAGTCCCCGATTGAGAGCTTGCTCGAACTCGGGTATCCCTTGGGCTCTTTAGGTGGCCCTTAGGCTCTTACGCATTGGCCCTTAGGCTCTTTAGGATGGCCCTTAGGCTCTTATGCATTGGCCCTTAGGCTCTTTAGGCATGCTTTAAGGCTCTTACGCCTTGGCCCTTAGGCTTTTTTTAGATTGGGTCGATGGGAACTCTAATATGGCTATAGTTTTCCCTCATTTTGGATAAAGACTTTTGATATGCCTTGGCACATTTTATGTTTGTCTGACTTTTCGACAGCTCAAACGAGAACCTTGATTATGAGTTCATATGTGACGATAGTTGGGTACCCCATGAGGCTCGCTCTAAGGTAGAGTTTTTCGAAACCTTTACAATGAAGGCTGATTGTTTTCAAAGCCCCCCTTTTTTTTGTTCGGAGCTGATATTATCGAAGCTCATTTGCTTATGCCGAAGGTAGCCTGATTAACCAGTTCTTTTTGAAGTATTTGGAGGCCTTTAGTTTTATAGTGGCAGTCGGACAGCTCCGAGTCACGTTAATTCGGCCGTAGCCTTTTGGTTCGACCGTAGTCTTTATGTTTGGCCATAGCCTTTAGTCCCCGTGTGTCACCTTGGCGTCTATATCGAGGGTATACCTTTTTAGGGGTCTTATAAGTTCGATATATAGCCTTGGCCTTAATATCGGGGTTATGCCTTTTTAAGGTCTTATAAATTTGAGTATGCCTAGATGAGGCCTTATGAGCTCGGTATTGCCTTATTGAGGTCTTATAAGCTCGGTATTGCCTCATTGAGGTTTACATATTTGATGTTGCCTCACTGAGGGCTTATGAGCGCGAAGTTTCCTGATCGATGTCTTACGAGTGTTTGAGAGTTTCTATCCTTAGAGCCGTCTGATGAGAAAGTGGTGAACTTCTTTGAGGCACAACTTGTTTTGATAAGAAAAAAGCTTCCTTAGTTACTTGATATATTCGTACATGTTTGCCTTTGGAGGCTCGACTATTCTACATGGACACGGTTCATTTGACCATTTGGCCCAATACAACGTTCTCCTATCAAGGTCCTCCTAGGCATAGTTTGATTTCTTCCAAGAGGTGATCTCTTCTCGGGATGATGCCCCCCCCCAGTATTTGAGGTTGATCAAAGAGAAGCCTTGAATACTCGATGAGTTATCCTTGGGTAGCATATGGATGTTGCCTCGTTAAAAACCTCGTTGGTAATACCCGTTCGGGATAAAATCTGATTTAAGGAAAAAGAGTGTAACGCATGCTTTAAATCCCAGGTTTTCGAGTCGAAGGGTGCTTCGCCATCTTTCCTCGAACACCTATAAGAAATTAGTGTGAGTCATAAAGCGAAAAAGGGATAAGGTTATACCTTAGCAATAATAGTGTTTGAGCATAAATATATTTCAATTTCTTGGAAGTTGCTCGGATTCCATGGTGCCAAGTTTGTAGGCCCCTTGCCTACTATTTCAAGGACGCGGTACGGTCCTTCCCAGCTTGGGCCTAACTTTCCTTCATTTGGGTTTCGATTATTGAGGGTGACTATCCTAAGGACTAAGTCACCGACTCCAAAGTATCAGAGGTTTGTTCTCCTATTATAATATCTCTCGATCTTGTACTTGACTTTGAAGTTGTCTGGTATGCCCGTAGTACTTCGGGCAATACCTCTCTCCATTTCCCCTTTGAATTTTCTAACCTATTTCTTATGTTTTGGATAATAGTGCTATTTGTGGGCTCAGCCTGTCCATTCGCGCAAGGGGGATAAGGTATTGAAAAGATTCTCTTGATCTTATGATCTTCAAGGAATTTTGTCACCTTGCTTCATATGAACTGCTTCCCATTATCACATGCAATCACGGAAGGGATCCCGAATCGGCAGATGATGTGATCCCAGATGAAGTCGTGACCTTTTTTTCTCTTATCTTCTCGAAGGCCTGTGCTTGCACCCATTTTGAGAAATAGTCAGTCATAAATAGAATAAATCTGGCTTTACCTGGTATCGTTGATAAGGGGCCGACAATGTCCATCCCACATTTCATGAACGGTCGTGGTGATAAGACCGAATGTAGCTATTGACTAGGTTGGTGAATCATCGGTGCAAACCTTTGGCATTTGTCACATCTTCAAACGAATTCCTTGGGGTCATTCTCCATGCTGTCCTAATAGTAGCCTGCTCTCATCACCTTTCGAACTAAAGAATCGGCATCAGAATAATTTCCACAAGTGCCCTCGTGGATTTCTCAAAGTACATAATTGGTGCCTCCCGGTCACAAGCACAACGCTAGGGGTCCTCGAATGTCCTTCTATATAGTGTTCCATTCTCGTCGAGTGAAAATCGAGCTTCTATGGCTTGGAGGGACCTCAATTCCTTTGGATCCGTGGGCAACTTTCCGGTTTTCAAATAGAAGATATATTTATTCCTCTAATCCCATGTTAGACTTGTCGAGTTGATCTCGGCATGGCCCTCTTCGATCACCGATTTGGACAACTATACCACAACCCCTGAGAGTATGTCGTTTTCTTCAACGGATGACCCAAAGTTTGTGAGTGAATCGACCTTACTATTCTGATCTTGGGGAATGTGAACTAGAGTCCATTCCCTAAAAGGATGCAACAGGACCTGAAGTTTATTTATGTATCTTTGCATCCTGTCTTCTCGAACCTCGAATCTCCCATTCACTTGGTTAACTGCCAGGAGGGGGTCGCATTTTGCATTGACGACTTCTGCCCCTAGGCTCTTGACCAGCTTGAGACCTACAATCATAGCCTCATACTCGGCCTCGTTGTTAGTCAATTTCGGAGTTATTATAGATTGCCTAATTATGACGCCGAGCCCGGACCCTTTGACGTTCGAGGCACCGTCGGTGAATATGCTCCATACCCTAATGATGTTCCCGTTTCTAGAAAGAGTTCTTTCTCAACCTCGGGCACGAGGGCAAGCGTAAAATCAGCCACGAAGTCCGCCAATATATGGGACTTGATAGCCGCCCGAGGTTGATACTCGATATCATACTCTCCGAGCTAGATGACCCATTTGTCCAATCTGCCCGATAATTCAGGCTTGTGAAAGATGTTACTGTATGCGGTGAAATTAGGGGAATCTATTTCTCGCCATTAAGGTACATTCGGGAAGTCATGTTAGTGTGTCGAGGCTACAGGATTACGATCGAGCTCCCTCCCTCGAGGTTCGTCCACGACCCAGCAGAGATTCTGAGGATAGGGAATTTGTTCGCTACCCAATGAAGGTTCCGAGGATGGGGGATTCCCGAGGCGAGCAACTAGAATTATCAAACACTAGTACCATACCTAGCTATCCCATCCCCGTATCTTTACATTCAATGCACTCTGTACTATATGGTATTCCATCTACTATATAGAGGGAATCTATGCCACTTTGTAAAGGGCTAATGTTGCTCCATTTCTCCACAAATGCAATAATATCTCTCTCTTTCTCTCTTTTCTTTCTAACTTGCTCGTTCTCGCTAGCCCGAGGCTACTTTAATATTTATCGCTTTCTTACTTGTTCTTCATTATATCGCTTGGTATTGGCCGTATTATGCTTTGTTTGATCATAATTTAGCTGTTGTCCCATTCCCAACTATCTTAGATAGATCGAGCTCGACCCAGACATCGACCCCGAGGTCCCTATCGACCAGTCCTATATTCGGGCAGCAAGCCCCTTGGTTTGATTACTGCATCATTTTAGCTTGCATTTTATCATTAAACTCCACATTCTTAACATCATCTAATCTAACAACTAGCATAAAAATAGGTCACGTATTTTTAGAATTCCATTTACAAATTTAATTGTTGTTACCATTTTCCCGGTAAACAGTTTCGAAGAGGGTATGTTGTTAAAACACATACACGATGGCATTAAAAATAAGGTTTTAATTTCGGAGATGCACTTATTAATGCGAGAGATAATTTCTCAAAGTGGGGATACCTGGTTTTAGCATCTCCTAGAGTCCGACTTACATAATAAATAGGGAATTGCATACCTTGTTCTTTCCGAACCAACATAGCACTTACCGCTACATCGGATACGGCCTGATATAAGTACAATGTTTCATCTTCTTCGGGGTGTAGAGTAAAGGCGGGATCAATAGATACCTCTTTAACTCCTCTAAAGCGTGCTGGCATTCTGGAGTACACTCAAAGCTATTTTTCTTTTTGAGCAAGGAGAAGAAATGAAGACACCGATCTGATGATCTTGAGATTAATCGGCCTAAGGCCGCTATCCGCCCTGTCAGCCGCTGTATGGCCTTCATATTGTTCACCCCTGTGATTTCTTCAATGTCCTTGATTTTGTCGGGGTTAATCTTGACCCCCCCTATTAGACACCATGAAGGCTAAAAATTTGCCCGATCCTACACCGAAGGCACTTTTATCGTGGTTGAGCTTCATGTTGTAACTTTTAAGGATATCGAATGTTTCCTATATATGAGTCCTCTGTGCAAAAGGAAATAACTAGCATGTCATCAATGTAAACATCCATAGATTGGCCTATTTGATGTTTGAACATCTTATTAACTAGGCGTTGGTACGTAGCTCCAGAGATTTTTAGTTCGAAAGGCAATACGTTATAGCAGTATGTACCATACTTTGTGATGAACGAAGTCTTTTCCCTATCCCCTTGGTTCATTTGAATTTGATTATACCCGGAATAGGCATCGAGAAAAGTGAGGATCTCGTGATCGGCCGTGGCATCGATCAAGCGATCGATGTTTGGCATTGAGAATGAGTCTTTTGGGCATGCTTTATTCAAGTCTTTATAATCTACGCACATTCTTAATTTATTTCCTTTTTTGGGAACCACGACTACATTGGCCAACCAATCGGGGTATTTTACCTCCCTAATTTATCCTATTTTGAGGATTTTTGTTACCTCATCCTTGATGAATGCATGTTTTAGTTTAGACTAAGGCCTCCTTTTTGCTTCACTTGTTTGATCCTATGATCGACACTTAGTCGATGGGTGGTTATTCTTGGAACGACCCCTGTTATGTCTAAATGGAACCAAGCAAAGCAATCAACATTGTCAATAATAAATTGTACGAGTGTTTTCCTGAGTTCGGGGGTTAACCCCGTTCCCAAGTATACCTTTGCACGAGTTCTTCGGCCGTTGATTTTGTTGCCTCCGAATCCTCGGGGGTAATGAAGGTTCGAGGAGTGAGGAAGACTTCTTCGTCATCTTCGTTCGAATGCTCACAGACCACCTGTTCCTCGAGGGTCGACTTTCTTCACGACTCATCCCAAACGGGGGGAGTCGATGTTGGTGCCATGTCGTTTACGGTGAACATCTCCTTTGCTGCACGTTGTTCTCCGTACACCGTTTTTATACCATTTTTGGTTGGGAAATTCATCATCTGGTGCAGAGTTGAAGGTACCACCCCCATGTTGTGTATCCACGGTCTCCCAAGTAAGGCATTGTACCTTATGCCACCTTCGATGACATGAAACATAGTTTCTTGAACTGTACTGGACACGCTGACTGGGAGGGTGATTTCTCCTCTCGTTGTCTCACTTGCCAAGTTGAATCTATTTAGGATTCGAGAGGCGGGTACATACTGCTCCACCACCTTCGACTTAATTACATTGGCCGAGCTACCTGGATCCACGAGTACGCAATTAATTTAATGTTATTCAAAAGAAAAGCAATTACCAGTACATCATTATGTGATGGGAGGATGCTGCGATATCTTCTTCTCTAAATATAAGAGCGTCCCTGGGTACATAGCTCAAAGTTTGATTTCACATTGCGATGGACACTTTGGCCCGTTTAAATATGGGTCCCTGTAGGATGTTAGTTTCTTCAACGATCATGTGAATGATGTGCTGAGGTTCTTCTAGTCCGTTCTTTCCATGAAGCCCAATACCATTGTTTTCGTTTGCATTTGTTGGGCTAGAAATTTTTTATCCTGGAATCAAAGGTGCCTGGACAAGAAAAAGTGTGAAGAATAACTTATGTTTTCAGGAAACTAGCACAAAAACAATCACTATTATTCTCAGCCCCATGGTGGGCGCCAAACTGTTTGCCTTAAAAATGGTATTTACAATTATATTTGATTTGTCGTTCTAAAATACATGATTTATCTTAATACTAGTTTTTAGGAGAATAATGCATAATATAAATGAGCATGAAATGATAAGCAAACCAACGTTGGTCAAAAGGTTGAGGGCCTCGAGCTCAGCAATATGGGACCTCAAGAGAAGCCTTTAAAGGTTGATAATGAGCAATAAATAAAGAACAATAAGTGAACAATCCAATTAAATAAATGAGGAGCAATAAAGGTGTAGAGTAATTGTTGAACACGTTTAGGCAAGAAAAGTAGAGAATGTTCTATTGTATTTGATATTATATGTAATAATCCAATGTCCTTACAAAATGACTAGGGTCCCCTTTTATATAGGAGGAGGGGGATCCTTACATAGTACACGTCTAATCAAGATAGGTAAATGCTATTGGTACAGTTGTATAACGGCTCAGTATGGATTTGTACTATTCTTTGCGGACACTGTTAGTCCTCATCACATGCCCTCGGGAGTCTTCTGCCTTCCCATAACAGTCGTCAATTTTCACGCTGCCTCGAGGTACGCCATGATGAGTCTTCGATATGCCCCAATTTTCTGTAATTGACTCACTGTTTATGGATATTTTTTGCGGATTTGTACTATCAATTTCAGTGTTATTTTCCATGATTTTACTTCTTAGAGTAAATGTTTATTTATCAGTTTCATAGCTCTGATACCAATTTTCTATAAGTCATATTAATATTATAGTCTAGTTCATATAAATCTAAGATATCTATTTCTTATGATAGAATTAGTTCTGTATATCCTTGTTCCATTATGTTAATTATTTCAAAAGAAATTAAAATATCGTAAATTTTTCTCCTAATGTCGTTATTAAGTTGGTTCAAGGTATATAATATGAGTATTTTGTAATAATTATTATTATCTAGTAAATAAGTGTGGTTGCTCATAACAATTTTCTGTAATTGACTCACTGTTTATGGATATTTTTTGCGGATTTGTACTATCAATTTCTGTGTTATTTTTCATGATTTTACTTCTTAGAGTAAATGTTTATTTATCAGTTTCATAGCTCTGATACCAATTTTCTGTAAGTCATATTGATATTATAGTCTAGTTCATATAAATCTAAGATATCTATTTCTTCTGATAGAATTAATTCTGTATATCCTTGTTCCATTATGTTAATTATTTCAAAAGAAATTAAAATATCGTAAATTTTTCTCCTAATGTCGTTATTAAGTTGGTTCAAGGTATATAATATGAGTATTTTGTAATCATTATTATTATCTAGTAAATAAGTGTGGTTGCTCATAACAATTTTCTGTAATTGACTCACTGTTTATGGATATTTTTTGCGGATTTGTACTATCAATTTCAGTGTTATTTTCCATGATTTTACTTCTTAGAGTAAATGTTTATTTATCAGTTTCATAGCTCTGATACCAATTTTCTGTAAGTCATATTGATATTATAGTCTAGTTCATATAAATCTAAGATATCTAAGATATTCGTAGTTGATCATGTTGGCAATTTTGTAAGTAGTTTGTGGCAAGCGGAATTAACCTTGTAAGTTGATATTTTCTATTATATTAGTCATATTGATATTATAGTCTAGTTCATATAAATCTAAAGTCAGATTGATATTATAGTCTAGTTCATATAAATCTAAGATATCTAAGATATTCGTAGTTGATCATGTTGCCAATTTTGTAAGTAGTTTGCGGCAAGCGGAATTAACCTTGTAAGTTGATATTCTTCTATATTTTCTTTTAATAATTTAGACAATAAATGTATATTTTCTAAAGTTTGTAACCAGTGCTTGATATATTCGTAGTTGATAATTAATCTGAATATAAGTCTAGTTCATATAAATCTAAGATATCTATTTCTTCTGATAGAATTAATTCTGTATATCCTTGTTCCATTATGTTAATTATTTCAAAAGAAATTAAAATATCGTAAATTTTTCTCCTAATGTCGTTATTAAATTGGTTCAAGGTATATAATATGAGTATTTTGTAATCATTATTATTATCTAGTAAATAAGTGTTGTTGCTCATAAGATTATTATTTTTCCTTATTCTTATCATGTGTTTACTAAACATATTCCCTCTAATCTCTTTGTTTATCATAGAGTTTATCATTTTTTAATAAGTTATACTGAACAATCTTTTCTGGTCACTACCATGTTTTTCTTGCTTCAATCATTTACCCTAACGGCGCCTCAACTCTGTAGGCAAATGCTTCGGAGATGAACCTCGAGATGTGCTTCGATCCCATCGAGGCCGGGCTCGAAAACGTCGTGGGAGCCTTAAAATCGGCCTTTCCATGTTTTAACCGTATACATAAATATTCTGATACATTTTTCTCGTACCATATTCATTCATTATTCATCAAATTAATTCTTTTTGTTTATCTATTATATACTAATATTGTTCAGAGACTATTCTTTTTCACTTTTACGAATCATTTAGAATAAAATTGCTATTTTTACATTTTTAGCTTTTCACTTAAATAGTTAATCTTTGCACCTAAATCGAATTCTTCCAAAGTGTATTCTTTAATTAATATTAAGTTAGTCAATTTATTAATATTCCACTTATCACTATGTTTACACTAAAAATTTGATAACTATTAAACTTATAATGTAGTTTTAACTACACGTGATTTCACCTAATACCAGTTGATGAATATGAAGATTGATACTGGAAATTGACAATAAGATAAAACAACCCAGTGCTTGAATGAAATTCAACCCTCGAGCTTGAGTACCCTCAAACTGATTGATGCAAGAACAACTAAAACTATAACAAGCTGATGAACAATAATGTGAGCTAAAGAGAAAGTGTTATAGTGCTTTGATACGTGAGAACAATGTCCCATACAAATGATTAGAACCTTCTTTATATAGTAGAGGAATCCTATATATAGTACAATTCTAATTACTGAAGTAAATCCCATGATTAACTAAACAACCGCCCTTGATTTGATCTGTTCCAAGATTTTCGCCACGATCTTCGACCAGTAATAGATATCTTGCTTTTTAGTTCGGTCTTTCTCGATGCCTCTCTTGATCAACCTCATTCATTGTCAATTTTGATCTTGCTAGATACCTCAAATCTAAACTCGGTCTTCGATCCTTCACACCGGTCTCCATAAATCAGTAAAATCGGGTGAGCCCGATTTTAACCGTATATAGATAGTCCCCGATTTTAACCGTATACGGATTATACCCTGGTATTTCGGAATGCAATGACAAGAAATGAATTGAGCTTTGATCTTATACCTGTCATGATGTCATCCCCATAACGTAAGCGGAAGATGTGACCGAAACGTCTCGTTGGTGTAGTTCCCCAGGCATTTAATGCATGCCAGTTTATGGTCGGCCACTAGTGGTTTCGAACCGTTTCTGTGAAATCCATAAATGGGCCCTTTCCTCATTTATTCAAGCTTTACTTTCAATATCTTCCAATCTCCAAATTTTTTACGTTTTTCCCTTCTGCATAATTTTCAGGCTTTATTATCAACCTTCTCTCCAAACACCAACTCTTCTCCTCTTATTCTTTCTTCAAACTCAAACCCAAAAGAAGAGGCTCTAAGTTCCTCAAGCACGGAGAAGAAGAAGTCGATCAGGAGGCCACGTAAGTTTATCCTCCTAACTCTAGTGTCCGTCCACCAGATGTAGGTTGAGACTGAAGATGAGGATGCAGAAGAAAACTCTGAATTGGTGCCTCGTGTGAGGTCTAGCATCAAGGTTCAAAACACCACTAGACAGGAGGGAGCAGAAGTTGCTTTGACCAGGTCTGATGAGCCCAAACGAACAAGAGTTGAAGATGCTTAACCTCGAAGTGAGGAGGCAATCGAGAAGGCGATCGAGGCTGGGGTAAAAACCGAGCTCGAGGCTCCCTGGAATGAAGAAGATGCCTTTGCAGACCCATGTCATGCCCCAACCTCGGGAGGCACGACCGATGCTCAATCGAGTGAACCCAACTGAGCAAGCCTTTTGGATACCTTCTACCCAACTCACTATGATCAAGAAACCATGTTTTCATTTAAATTAGTCAGTAGGAAAGATCGTACATGAAACATTTCTAGTTCATTTTATATTACAATCCTTAAACCAAAGTTAAGTTTCAAAATTTCATACAATTACCGTTTAGAGGAAACAAGAGTTTAGTATTACAACATAGTCTAGTGACCCATCCAATGCCCGTACATAACCCACACAAACGTCTACAGAGCCTCTAAGGATACAAAAAATAGTTATGATAATGCCAGCAACAAGGCCCCGGCTAGACCTCAAAAGTGGTAATTTATAACAAAAGATGTACAACATCACCCCCAGCAGAAGAGGGGCTCACCAAGATTTTTGAGAGGAGGATGCTCCGTTACCTGCGATCGACACTATCTGCTATGGAACCACCTACATCCATTCAAAAGATGTAGCGCCTCCGACAAAAAGGACGTTAGTACCATGGAATAGTACTAGTGTGTATAACTAAACACCATCTCATTAGAAAGAACAACCATACAAGAATAAAGAAATCATAAGGACTAACACAAGCTTTCAACAATCACCGCGTCATAGAGTAAAAATGAATCACATAGCTTTAGGTTGGGACATTTCATACTATGCATCATCATTTAGAATACCTCCGCCTTCTTGCGCGGAGTCTGATCATGACCTTATCAGCTAGGTTGCCTCATATGAGACATGTACCTCAGTCACAATTTCATTCTCACTTTTGGTTTCAATATCAGCACAATACCACCATGTGTGCGGCATGGAGTCCGATCACGGCCCGATCGGCTAGGCTGTCTTACCAAGACATTTTTCCTTTTCAATCAATCATCTCATTTCAATCTTTATCTCACGTATATCAGTCCGTCGACACTTGGGGCCTCAATTATCACATCATACTTGGCATTAGGCCACAATTCATAAATCAGATTCCACCTCACTTTCACTTTCAACATCAAACTTGCAATTTAAGATAATGGCCACATACAAGAGCAATTCAAGTTGTAAGCATAGAGAGGAGTTCACATGGTTTGGCATAATAATCACAATTTAAACTTGACTTGAAATCTAGGCAAATTAGCATATAGTCCACATTGTTCACATAACACCAATTTACCAAGAATAGCATATTGAACATACCGAGACACACTTTTCACATATATTCTTGCAACACTAATTCCTTTGAAATAACAAATACTACATCAATCAAATTCCGGACTTACAATTTTACATAGATACCATGGGAGCTCAATTTCTTAGAAGAGGGGGATTTAGCCATACATACCTCAATAGATCTGTCATGACCCTAGTTCACCAACCGTGAACATGTCATGACGGCACCTAGTCTCCGTGACCAGGTAAGACTAACACTTGCGGAAACATAATAATTGCGAAAAAATAAAATACCATATTTAATTATCTAAAAAGGAAATTGTACTAAATGCCGCTCGGCATATACGACTCAATATCTCAAGACTAAAACAAATCCCAAAACACGGAAACTCACGGGAAAACACAGGCTACATAAATGTATAGTGAGGCTCCAAACTCCATAATATATAACAAACGGAAGGAAAGAGAACTAAGTACTAAAGATAGAATAAAGAGGGAGACTCGTCGGTCTGCGGACGCAGCAGATCTACCTCGAAGTCTCTGTTGTCCTCCTGCCTCACTGATAGTGCGCCTGAGTAAAGGTACCTGGATCTGCACATGAAAAAAAAACATTCGCATAAGAGGCATGAGTACACCACAGCGGTACTCAGTAAGTGCCAAGCCTAACCTCGGTTGGTAGTGACGAGGAAGGTCAGGGCCCTACTGAGGTTAAATAAAATATAAAAATGGTAAGATAAGATAAGCAGTGCAATTGAGAACCTACAGTAAGAATCTATGCAGGATCATAAGAGTACAATAACGGAAACAATGATGAAAGCAAACCATAAGGAAAGTAACCGGGGATCTCTAAGTATCCTGAGGATCTCTTAGTATCCTCGACATGTACTAGGGACCTCTTGGTATTCCGAGGATCTCTCGGTATCCACAATATAAGCCAGGGATCTCTTGGTATCCCGAGGATCTCTTGGTATCCTCAATATGTGCTAGGGATCTCTTGGTATCCCGAGGATCTCTCGGTATCCTCAATATATGTGCCGGGGATCTCCCGGGAATCTAACCCGTAGTCCCAAAGTAAATGTGCAGGGGGAATCTCCCGGGAATCTCACATGTAGTCCCAATTTAAAACACAGAGCAGCAACAAAAGAATATTAAATTAAACGCTAATTTCGTACCAAGTAAACATTTACTTCTAGCCTAACATGCTTCACGTAATGCAATTCAGGCAATTTAAGCAAATAAGCAATTAAGTCAACTAAACATGTCTTTCTAGACTAGCAACATGCTAAATTCACAAGTAGAATAAAACAAGAAAAGAACTCAATTGAAGTACTTAAGGAAATACCGGATTTTCAACAATTAGCTCAAGTGCGCGCTCGTTACCTCACGTACAGGGCATTTCAATTATCAAATATAGCACATCCTAAGGGGAAAGGTCCCCCACACAAGGTTAGACAAGCCACTTGCCTCGAATGCTCCAAACTCAACTCACGCTTCTAAAATAGCTTTACCCCTCGAATTCACCACCCAACCGCTTGAATCTAGTCACAAATTGCTTGAATGCATTAATAATTACTATTGGAACTAACCCCAATTCATAAAAATAGTTTTTACAAGGTTTTTCCCAAAAAGGTCAAAAATACCCCCGGACCCACGTGGTCGAAACTCGAGGTTCGGACCAAAACCCGGTTACCCATTCTCCCACGAATCCAAATATATGTTTTGTTTTGAAATCGGACCCCAAATTGAGGTCCAACTTCTCAATTTGTAGAAAACCTGGGTTCTACCCAAAACACCCAATTTCCCCATGAAAATCTTTGATTTGAAGTTGAAATCATGTTAAAAGATGTTAAGAAGTGAAGAAATTAAGTTAGTAATCACTTAGCAATGGTTTTGGAGAAGAAAAGTTGTTTGGAAAATCGCCTCTTAGGTTTTGGGTTTTTGAAAAGTGGAAAAAATGACTGAAGTCCCGAATATATATACTTTTGCTGGGGGCTGGCGCGGACCGCGCAGAAATGCACCGCGGTCGCGCCGAGGGAGGGAAGAAGTGGGTTTTCTCTGAACCCACCCAGCGCGGACCGTACTGATTTGGTGCGCGGCCGCGCTGGTTGACCCTCTGAACTCTACCACACGGACCGTATAGAAAAGCACCGCGGCCGGGTGGCTGCCAGCGCGGACCGCGCGGAAATGACCGCGGCCGCACTGGGGCCTGCAACATCTGAACCTGCATTTATTTAAGCCTAAGACCTCCTAGGCCCCACTCAAAACTCACCCGAGCCCTCGGGGCTCCAAACCAAACATTCATATGATCTCAAAACACCTTACATACTTACTCATGCGATCAAATCGCCAAAAACGACATCATATACATAGGATCAAGCCTCGAAACACATGATTTTCTTTCAACTTTTATAAAACTTAAATTCCCCATTTTAAGTCTGAAACACGTCATATGACGTCCGTTTTTAGCCAAACTTTACAGATAGTGCTTAAAACATATTTAAGACTCGTACCGGGCGTCGGAACCAAAATACGAGCCCTATACCACAGTTTTCTGATCAATTTTCTTCTTCCTTTTCCTTAATTAATTTCAGAAAATAATTTCACACAAAAATTCATTTCTTGGGCTTGGGACCTCGGAATTTGATTCCGGGCACACTCCCAAGTCCCATATTTTTCTACGAACCCTCCGGGACCGTCGAATCATAGGTCCGGGTCCGTTTAACCAAAATGTTGACCGAAGTCAATATTATGCATATTAATATCAAAATTCATCAAATGTTTCATATAATTCGCATATTTCAACATAAAAGCTTTCCGGCTACGCGCCAGGACTGCACACGCAAATCGAGGAAACTCACAAGGAGGTTTTCAAGGCCTCGGAAGTACGGAACAAAGAAGAATTACGGTGATGACCATTTGGGTCGTCACAAGATCTTTCCTTAAATTTTTACAACAATAATGATTCCGGAACTCCTAACAATTTCGATCTATTTTATGAGAATTACAAGTTGAATCAATAATTAGAGGGATAATCAATATTCTAGCTCATTTGGGCACACAAGCATTAAGTGTGCATTATGATTTTTATACCTTTTTGTGTGAGATTCTATCATCATACACCCCATTGTTACATTTTTAGCTCATAGTCTCTCCGTCCACTTTTTATCATACATGCATGCAAGAAAATCCATTCTTATACCCATGAACCCACTTGTTAATTAATTATTCTAGTAGGAATTTTGAAATCAAAGATAAGGGCACAAGTTCTTACCTTTTAGGGTGAAGGCTTAGTAGCTTTACTTGAAAATCTTCAAAGAATTGAGCAAGGATTGAATGGTAACTTGGTAAGGATCACTCTCTCCCTTTAGAACACTTTCTCTCACCTTAGATGTAGTAGAAAATAGCACAAAAGGGTCTAATGGGGTGTTTTTAACGGAATGGGGTCTAGTTTTAAAAGTTATAACATAGGAGCCCCGACTCAATCTGCGGTCGCATATGCAATCGCATAACTGACATACGACCCGCAAAAGGAACCAAAAAAGTGGCCCTCAAGATCTGAATATACTGCTCGGGTATGCGACCAATATGCGGTCTGTATACCTATTTTGCAGTCGCATAATGCAGCGCAGAACTGCCCTTCACAAAAATAACAAGGAGGTTGTGCGATGACTATGCGGCCCGCATATTGATAACATGAACGCATAATTGGCCACACAGTTGACCTCAAAATTGGCCAACATTCTAACTTACTATACGGCAGATATCCGGCCCGCATTGATGTTGTGGGGTCGCATAATAGGCGCAGAAATGCGATCTTCTGAAAAACATTTTCCTTAACTTTTGAATGCACAAATTAGTCCAAAAGGTCGGAACCGCGACGAGCAGGATCGCTGTGAAGAATTTTATAAATTTCTAACACATGTTCTTAAATTGGCACTATGATATTTCGGGTTTTTGAGCAAAATTTTCATGGGTCCTTACAACCCACCTGAGGAAATAGTGATCGGAGACTCCCCTTCGCTTCCTTTACTCTCAAAAGAGGATGTTTGGGAGGCTCAGGCCATGAAGACTCCTAACGTCGAAGGCGCCGTCGGAGGGGAAGACCTTTTCTATTGTTGCTTTACTGGGATCAAAGACATCATTTGATCGAACGAATTGGAGGCATTGGGGAAAGATTTTGTTGGAGCGCTGAGTCTCTTAATGAGGCACAATAGGCTTTGAATCGGGTAAGCTTTAATGATCATTGTCTTTTCTTGACTTTTGACTTGTGGACATCCCTAATATTTCTTCCTTTCTTGCAAGCTTCGATGTTGCGCCAGGAGGCCTTTCTTCGAGCCCAAGAGGAGCGCAAGGTTGAAGTCCGAGGCCTCACTGAGAAGTGCAACACATACAAGATTCTCAGTGAGAATCTTCAGGTGGACCTGGTGGAGGCTCGAAATGCTCATGAATAGATAGCCAAGCAGGTATTCTGAATTATTCAAGATAGTGAGTATGAGTCGGATATAAGGACTAATAATCCCATTCTGCAGGCTCGATAGAGGATCGAATAATTAAGGGTTTTCGAGGAAAAATAGATGAAGTACGAGCTGAAGTTGATCGGTTCAAGAGATGTATGGACATTTTGGCTTAACAATAGGAGATCGTTCAAGCTAAGCTGGATTCTGCCAAGTCACAGTTTCTATATGGAAGGGAACATGCCTCGGTCCATACAAAGAAAGTGGAGGAACTCAAATCCAATTTATCCAATCTAGCCAAGGAGCTCGAGGTTGCCTGATCCAAAGTGGCCGCTGCCAATATTATGGCTCAGGCTACTGCGATCAATACAAAGTTGACACCGAAGCCACACTCGAGCAGTCCATTGATCATTCAAAATGGCAGGCTCAAAGGAGGTTCTCAAGGGGATCCTTGCTCAAAATGTCGACATATCTGTTGAACTTGAGATTGCCAAGGATGAGGAAGCAAAGGCTTGGAAGTTAGCATTTCCTTATAAGGATTCTGAGGGTGAGGGAGAATCCGACATAGATGACTCATTAGGGGAAAAGCTTCTCTCGAAGAAGACTAGGCATTAAGGATTAGCAGCGTTTATTTTTTAGGTTGTTTTGGCCTTTGTAAAGAGGTTTTGATCAGCTCATGTGTACCATGTAAGAAAAAGTTTGGTATATATAAAATATTTCCTTTCTTTTCTGAATTTGTCATTTTTTCCTTTTTCCCTTGCTTTGACTTTATTTCATTAATGCCTTACGAGGTTGAATTTATAGGTTCGAGGCCTGGGCAATTTTGGACCGAGACCGAACTGGTGTCGAGTGAGTATTTGCTCGAACTCGAAGTAAGGTAACCCTTAGGTTTTTATTGAGTGAGGATGATCCCTCGAGTTCAAAGAAAAAGATTTCCCTTAGGCTATTGTATTAGGCTGATGTGGCCTTTGTAGATTCGATCATTTTAGTTTACATAAGGCTTTCTACACCTTTTGGCTTAAAAAGTTAATCATATAAAAATTTGTTATGCCTTTGCATGAGTTAAATTTGTATTCATATTCAATTATTTTTTAGGGTTGATGATGTCGAAACCCTTTGTTTCGTAATGCCTTTAGTATGAAACAGAGGAAATGGTTCAAGAGTTCGAACAATTCGGTAGCCCTTAGGGTTTTCGAGGGTTGATGTGACCGAAACCCTTTATAATTTTTCTGAGGGTAGCCGTTTTTAAACCAGTTTTATGAAAATATTTGAAGGCCTCTTTTATTACGGAATTCGGATGTCTCTGAACCGTGTTAGTTGGGTCATAGCCTTTAACTTGAGATTTTCCTCTTGGGCTTGTTTCCGAATTATACTTCAAACTTGTTCGAACTGTCAGTAACCGAGTGGTGTGGCCGTGGCCTATAAAACAATGGTTGCCTTTTTAAGGTCTTATGAAGAATTCTTCGATGTCCCCGATTGAACACCTGCAATTGGTTAGTGTAAATTATAAATTAAAATAGAGAAGGTCATACCTTAAAAGTAATATTGTTTCAGGAGTGATACGTCACTTGTCTAGTAATTGCTCGTCGTCCATCGTGCTAAGTTTGTAGGATCCTTTTCTGATGATATCGAGGACCTGATACGGCCATGGAGAAAAGATTGAGTGGAGTTGTTCTGCGGGTTGGTGAATCTTCGGCGAATACCTTTGGCATTTGTTGCACTTTCAAACGAACTCTTTTGTTTTTTTTCCATATTGGCCCAATAGTACCCTGCTCTAATGACTTTGTGAACCAATGACTCAACACCGGAATAATTTTCGCAAGTGCCCTCGTGAATTTCTTGTAGAACATAGTCGTCGTCTCCTGGTCCCTAAGATTTTGCCAATGGTCCATCGAACATTCTCCTGTACAGTGTTCCATACTCGGCAAATGTGAAACGTGCTACCTTCGTGCGTAAAGTCCTCGATTCCTTAGTTCCAAAGGAAGCTTCCTGTTCTTTATGTATTCAATGTACTTATTTCTCCAATACCAGGTTAGACTTGTGGAGTTTATTTCGGCATGTCCTTCTTCGATTACTGTCACGACCCAAACCGATGGGCCACGACGGGCATTCGGTACCCTACTTAACTGAATACCAACAAAACATATTTTTGTTATTATACTTTCATTGGCAAATGGTCCAAACGAGCAGTCATAGGCTAACCAGAATAGACATAGGGAAATAATTAATATAGGACGATCCAACCTAATATATAAAAGAAATTATACATGTGACGTGCGGGCCTATAAGGCCAACATGATCATTTGTAAACTCAAAACATTGGTCGGCAAGGCCATTCAAGCATTCGTATACATGACATCTGTTTATAAGCCCCTAATAATACATACTTATCATAAAGGTCGGAATAGGGCCCCGCCATACTGTAAGGCCCCGGAAAATTTTGCTAAGTAATTTAGGATTTTGGGGTGCTAGGTAGGCTAATTATAATATTTTATGTACTATAAATATGATATAAATAAATTGGATATAGTAAATAAGTGTATAAGTCTTATAATAAGTAATGTGGGGTCCAAGGAGTGTCCTAAGTCTAAGTCAAATTGGAAAATTTTATAATAGGCTAAAATTCCAAATGAGTTCGCACAAGTTCACACTTTGAATGAGCATATCTAAATATATATATATATAAGGCTTTATGTGGTGAACAACTATTAAATTAAAGGTCTTTGAGTCTATTTCTAACTCGTCAGACTGTTCATCATTTGGACATTCCTACACAATGTTACGATCAAATTACCAACGGCTGGATTTGCGGCCAATTTTACGATCGCAAAACGACTATGCGAACCGTATATGCGTCACATAATGAAGCAGAGTCGGGCAAAATATTATATTGTCGCATGTTGATTATTCTGTAGCATAATCGATTATGCTATCGCATAATTATTATGCTGCAAGAATGATGCCCACATTTAGATTATGCTATAGCATAATTGCACCACATAATTGACTTTGGGGATCAATTTTGAAAATTTTCATATACGAACCCACTTTGATAAATTAGATTCAGGGCTTTATTTGGGACTATTTTACACTAAATTTAGAGAGAGGTGAGAGCATTTTAGAGATAGAAAGAGGGAACCTAGCCTCCTAATCATCAATCTTGCACAAATCCTCAAGAATCAAGCATGCTAATCTCTAGCTCACTATCTTCCGGATTATTACTGCTAGAGATGTTGGTGCATTGTAGTAACTTAGGGAAAGATGAACCAGGTATGTTGGCTAACCTTTATCTCTAATGGATTTTCGTAATGTTTTCTGTAAGTTTAAGTATAGTCGGGTCAAAATTTCTAATTCCCACACTCCGGGTCATCCCGGATGAACTCGTAAAGCTTGATTATTCCGAATGAGCCTTATATCATAATATAGACATTTAATGTATGGATTCATTATTAAACCGGTATGACTTTGAGTCATAATTTAAATGAAGACTAGCATACCCATTTGGGTGAGGAAAACTCGATGAATTATTACTCATAAATGCCTATATGTATACTAAATGCCTTGATTGAGTGTGTTTAGCCGATGATAGACTATAAAGATACTTTGAAATGAATTAAAAGAACTGGCGAATACGGAGTGTGGGTAATATACATATACATATACATATACACATATGAAATGGATTACGAGACGAGCCTTGACTCAACTATTTAAGATATCTTTAAAAATGTGGAATCTGCCTAAGAGCTCTGTGATGTATATATGGTTGACTCCATTCTTCTTAGAATCAAATCATTGGTATTTGAATATTTGGCATGAGTCCCTTACTTGATCATATGGTATTGATTACTTAATGTGATATGTTGAAAGGTTTCTATTCCCTAATTGTTCTATGTGTTACCATGTCACCATGCTACTTAAAAATATGAATTATGATCCTACATGATCCTTCTATTATGTGTGCAATTCATTACGTGTTGGTTCTTGCCAATATGGAAGATGATGATATTGAACGAATAAAAAGGGGGAAAAGACTCCAAATGTAACATGAGCCCAAGTTCCAAGAATTATGAATAAATGATGGAAATGAAATGTGAACTTAGGAATTAACCAAATTGGTTATATTTGTGTTTATATTTTCAATTGCTAATGAACTTGAGATATATGATTTCTGAAATACATTATACGCTGGTAATTGGTGATGATCCTTGAAATTAAAAGAAGCGAAAGTATGGAATGTGAAACACGACCATCGTTCCATGAATAGAGAAACTTGTGAAAGGCCCAAAGAGCCAAGGAAATATTGTTATTGTGAGAGGTTGGAAATGTTAATAAATATGTGTACAACGTGAAAGATTCTGAGATGATTGCATTCCTATATGTGTATATATGTTACATTTGTGTTCAAATCCATATATAATAATATTTTTGGGAGATCGATAGTCACCGAGGAAGTGTAGGTTGAAATAACCCAACCCCGAAACTACATGTGCTGGTGTAGGGTGCATTGTGGAATATTGGAATGAGATTGTTGGTAAATATGGATACGTCGAACCACATAGTACTGTGGTAAGATGGCTTAGCTGATCGGGCTGAGATCAGATGCCATACAGCACACATAGTGGCAATTCGTGTTGGAAATTATGATACAAAATGTTATTGTGGTTACAGCTTGAAATAAGGTGGCTTAGCCGATCGGATCGAGATCAGTCTCCATACCAAGAGTACGATCGCATTGTGAACAGTGATATCAGGACTTGTGGTATTAGCGGTACTAAAGATCTCCCCAAACTAAATTATACAATACTTTTGCAAATTCGAAAGGAGTTAATTAATATGTTACAATTGCACATTTGGATATAATTTATTGAAATTTGTCATTTCTGTGCCTTTCCTAAACTTGTATAGTTATTCTATTTTGAAAGATGATTTTTAGCTTTACTTACTAGTACTATTCGACAGTACTAACGTCCCTTTTATCGGGGACGCTGTATCTTTACTGGATGCAGGTGTTTCCATTGTAGGCGGCAACGATCGGAGATAGCGGTATGTTCCTCCCAGCTAACTTGGTGATTCCCACTTTATTTTGGGGTCCTGTGTCATTTAGGTATTATGTATTATTCAATAGAGGTATAGCCGGAGCCTTGTTGCCAGCATTTCCATATTATTCTTCGGTTGTATTTAGAGGCTCCATAGACAGGTTGCGGGAGGTGTCGGGTATTGGAATTAAACTAGAATTATTGGTATTTGGCAAATATGTTTTTCATCATATCTACAAAGATGGTAATATTCTGGATATTATGGTTGAAACTGCTAATGAAAATAAAAATGGAAAGTTAATGAAATATTTATACAGTATGGTTGATAGAATTTATCTCCTATCTATTCATAAATTGGTTTGGGTAGAATGAAACCTGACATGCTTGCTCAGTCGGGTTTGCTCGGTTGAGCGTCGGTCACGCTCCTTGGTTTTGAGGCATGACAAACTTGGTATCAGAGCCTAAGGTTTTAAAGTTTCCTAAGATGTATCGGAGCTATGTCTCGTAGAGTCCTTCTTATTGGTGTGTTGTCGACCACATCTATAATTAGGAAACTACTTGGATATTTAGGAATTTCACCCTTCTTTGATACTCTAGATCGTGCGGTAGCACTCAAGATAGGGAGCTCATTTCCTCGCTATGTCTTATCTCAAGATGGGTAATTCATGACATTGAAACAGTAAGAAGGGAATGACCCTACCATTAAATATGAGGTAGATTGCCCAAGAGTTTGTAAAGAGAATGCATCGAGGCATGAAGGGATTGATAGAACTTTTTGTTAAGTGGAGTACCCTTGTTCCTATAGATGTCACTGCACCACCAGATCATATAGAATATTAATATGTTACCAACGTACGTTAGGGACGTGGAGTCGAGGGGCATCGATTAAGCTATTGCCCCATCAACCTAAAGTCACCAAGTGAGTCACTCCTTAGTACAACCAACGTACTCTTGTTGTATATATACATCCATATTGAAGAGTTCTCATAGACATGGTCTTAATAAGATGTTCAGTCACAAAACATTGCATGAACCTACTCCTTGAACGAGACATATTAGTCATGAATCCACTCTATCACCAATTCTCTTATTTACATTCACTTGTGGAATTAAGCTCTATAATTATGTCCTTGGATTGAGTTGTAATTCTAGGATTAATACTTCCCACTTGCTTTCCTAAATTCTCAACAAGGGACTGTACCCGATGAATTTCTTACAAAATCATTCTATTTAAATGGATAACATATGCTCACTTGTGCCTATGCATGCACTGTCGTAATGTTTACATATGTAGTGTCAAGTTCCATGAAAAGCATCCCAGTATTGCAATCCTTGTCAAGTCACACTTCTTCTCACTGTTGTATATGGCTTCTGTGTTTTGAATAGTCACCTATTCTTTCTAATATCAGTATCAAACCTTCTCACTGCCTAGTAACATAAGAGCATGACTTAACACATATTATATGAGTGCATGCTAATGGAAATGGTCATTTTGTGCATAAGGTCTCTATAAAAACTGAGATCCTCACATCCCCATCATAGAAAGATCTTGAGTAGCCATCTCAGTATAACCTCCGTGGCCGCTTGGGCCATCCCGTAGTAAGTAGCTCACTTTGTTCATAGTATTGTGGTTGTTTGTGACATGGTCGTGTACCTTAGTTGGGAATTAATATAGCAGAATCATGACAAACACATCACAAATATTTATTCTCTCTTTACACCTCCACAACATGTGTTAATGGTGTTACTCTGTTAGTGAATTCATTGAGCTAGTTTCCTAACACTTGTTCGATAACTACGAGATAACATGTGCTCCTATGTGTCACTATGACACTTCCTCTCTCATAAAGACCCTTACTAGACTGCCCGTCAAGACCAAATGCACCTTTGGGGTTATCATAGCATAATGCATGCTTCTTATGCTTTCCTGTCTTTCATTAGCATCAGGATACTTCTCAAGTAAACATCCATGGAGAACTCATTATTAACATCTGCAACCTTCCATGGTTATTCTATATTGTCTCATTGGGTTCTAATGCCTTTGCACACTTGGCTTCTGGAATCATTGACCAGGTCATTGTCATGTGCGGGGAGTTTTTCTATCCTTGGCATTCCACATCCCTGGGTGGATACGAGTTTTATTCTTCTCTCTCCCCGGAGCATCATGTTAACCATTAGAACCCCTCTAACCAATACATGATTTTAAACCCATATTAAGATGTCCTAGCTATATGGTTTCACTCGTAAAAGGTTAAGATTATATGCTTTCATGTTTCTGCATAAACCATAGGCATACTGACTGAGAAGACAAGTTGTCGTATCTTTAGTTACCTCTGTGCTTCATTTGTCTGATAATTGATGTTGTCATAATGTTAAACGATATCAGCATTGTTAGTAGTAATCTTCATGTCTCTTAGCATATAACCTCATGAAATACTCTACTCAACACCTTAATGGATTCCTAAGTAATTCCAGCCCAATCTTGAACTCCGTTGTTCCTTATTGAATTGAATCTATTAGGTATTGAAGGTCTAAACATGTCAAATGGGAAGCATCACAGCGTGGTCACATTTATTCGATAGGAAATTTTATGGTCAAATTATGATAGCACATCTTAGAGTAATCGTTGAAGGTCATCAAAGGCTTAATGTGGGTGTTCGCATAGAGATTTAAAATTTAGGAGGACGAACAGGTTATTCTCAATATTTTCCCCTGAAGAGGTTATGTGAATTTATAATGAAGGGTACATAAGTGTATTTCACATTAGGCCGCGCTAGGAGTATGATGTTTCTCCATAGTTGTCCCCATGTATTTTGTGTTTTCATATGTCTATGTCTAAGAAGGTAGATGGAGATCCTTTGTGTATCATCCCGGTGGAAATTATTGAAGGTAAAGTTAATGGATAGTTAGTTTATGCGCGGTATCTAGTTGTTATCCTTATTAGATAAGTTTGGGGGTTGGGATTGTTTCCGTGATTGTGTTATGGAAAACCCTGTAAGTCGAGGAGGCCACCTTGAAGGCCTAAAGTGTTTTGGAAAGAAAATATTTTCGCTTTATTATATAACAATTAGTTTTGATTTGAAAGGTACCTTATATGAGTTATGATTGAAGATGTGCGTCCCATGTTTAGGTATTATTATGATAATGTAGTGCTTGTAATGCTAAGATTAGTGTTATGGATATATACATTGTGGTGCTTTGTCAAGTTGTGGATGAGTTGTAAGGATGGTTTTGATGGTTCTCTGGTAGGTGGATAGGCCTAGTTACAAAGGAGATGCTGCCAAAATTTCTGAAAAATTTGGGAGTTAGTCAAAATTTATGGACTTGAGGTAGGTTAGAAAAGATATATGTTATGTTAAGGTGTTTGGGGTGTACTCTACCTCCCATTCGAGGAGGAATTATCCTAAGAGGGGGATAATGTAAGGTCCCGAAAAAATTTGCTAAGTAATTTAGGATTTCGAGGCGTCAGGTAGGCTAATTATAATATTTTATGTGCTATAAATATGATGTAAATGAATTGGATATAGTAAATAAGTGTATAAGTCTTATAATAAGTAATGTGGGGTCCAAGGAGAGGCCTAGGTCTATGTCAAATTGGAAAATTTCATAATAGGCTAAAATTCCAAATTAGTTTGCACAAGTCCACACTTTGAAAAAGCATATATAAATATATATATATATATATATATATATATATATATATATATATATATATATATAAGGATTTATGTGATGAACAACCTATTAAATTAAAGGTCTTTGAGTCTAGTTTCTAACTCTTCAAACCGTTCGTCATTTGGACATTCCTATACAACGTTATGAAAAAATTACCAACGGCTGGATTTGCGACCAATTTTGCGATCGCAAAATGACTATGCGGACCACATATGCATCGCATAATGAAGCAGAGTCAAGCAAAATATTATGCTGTTGCATGTTGATTATGCTGTAGCATAATCGATTATGCTATCGCATAATAATTATGCTGCAAGAATGCTGCCAACATTTCGATTATGTTATCGCATAATTGCACCACATAATTGACTTCGGGGGTCATTTTTGGAAATTTTCATATACGAACCCACTTTGATAAATAAGCTTCGGGGCTTCATTTTTGACTATTTTACACTAAATCTGGAGAGAGGTGAGAGCATTTTAGAGAGAGAATGAGGGAATCTAGCCTCCTAATCATCAATCTTGCACAAACCCTCAAGAATCAAGCATGCTAATCTCTAGCTCACTATCTTCCGGATTATTATAGCTAGAGATGTTGGTGCATTGTAGTAACTTAGGGAAAGCTCAACCAGGTATGTTGGCTAAACTTTATCTCTCGAAATGGAATTCCATAATGTTTATGTAAGTTTAAATATAATTGGCTCAAAATTTCAAATCTTACCCTCCGTGTCATCCCGGATAAACTCGTAAAGCTTGATTATTTCGAATGAGCCGTATATCAAAATATAGATGTTTAACGTATGTATTCATTATTAAACTGATATGACTTTGAGTCATAATTTAAATGAAGACTAGCATACCCATTTAGGTGAGGAAAACTTGATAAATTTATTACTCCTAAATGCCCATATGTGTACTAAATGCCTTGATTGAGTGTGTTTAGCTGATAATAGACTATAAAGATACTTTGAAATGAATTAAAAGAATTAGGGGATATGGTGTGTGGGTAATATACATATAAATATGCATATATGAAATGGATTACGAGACGAGCCTCGACTCAACTATTTAAGATAACTTCAAAAATGTGAAATCTGCCTAAAAGCTCTTTGAGGTATGTATGGCTGATTCCATTCTTCTTAGATTCAAATCATTTGTATTTGAATACTTGGTATGAGTCGATTACTTGATCATATGGAATTGATTACTTAATGTGATATGTTGAAAGGTTTTTGTTCCCTAATTGTTCTATGTGTTACCATGTCACCATGCTACTTGAAAAGGTGAAATATGATCCTACATGCTCCTTCTATTATATGTGCAATTCATCACGTGTTGGTTCCCGTCAATATAGAAGATAATGTTATTGAACGAATAAAAAGGGTAAAAGACTCCAAATGTAACATGACCCCAAGTGCCAAGAATTATGAAATAAATGATGGAAATGAAATGTGAACTGAGGAATTAACTAAATTGGTTATGTTTGGGTTTATAGTTTCAATTGCTAATAAACTTGAGATACATGATTTCTGAAACACGCTATACATTGGTAATTGGTGATGATCCTTGAAATTAAATGAAGAGAGAGTATGGAATGTGAAACACGGCCATCGTGCCATGAACAGAGAAACATGTGAAAGGCCCAAAGATCCAAGGAAATATTATTATTGTGAGAGGCTGGAAATGTTAATAAATATTTTTACAACGTAAAAAATTCTAAGATGATTGCATTACTATATGTGTATATGTGTTACGTTTGTGTGCAAATCCATATAATAGAAATACATATATAATAATAGTTTTAGGAGATCGATAGTCACCAAGGAAGGGTAGGTTGAAATAACCCAACCCCGCAACTACATGTGCCGGTGTAAGGTGCATTGTGGAATATTGGGATGAGATTTTTGGTAAATATGGATACGTCGAACCACATGACATTGTGATAAGACGTCTTAGCTGATCGGGCCGAGATCGGATGCCATACTGCATACATAGTGGCAATTCGTGTTGGAAATTGTGATATAAAGTGTGATTGTGGTTACACCTTCAAATAAGGTGGCTTAGCCGATCGGATCGAGATCGGACTTCGTACCAAGAGTACGGCTGCATTGTGAACAGTGATATCATGACTTGTGGTATTAGTGGTACTAAAGATCTCCACAAACTAAAATATACAATACTTTCGCAAATTCGAAAGAAGTTAATTAATATGATTCAATTGCACATTTGGATATAATTGATTGAAATTTGTCATTTTTGTGCCTTTCCTTTCCTTGTATAGTTATTCTATTTTGAAAAATGATTTTTAGCTTTACATACTAGTACTATTCGACAGTACTAACGTCCCTTTTGTGGAGGATGCTGCATCTTTAATGGATGCAGGTGTTTCCACAGTAGGCGGTAGCGATCAGAGATAGTGGTATGTTCCTCCCAGCTAACTTGGTGATTCCCACTTCATTTCGGGGTCCTGTGTCATTTGGTTATTGTGTATTATTCATTTGAGGTATAGCCGAAGCCTTGTTGTCGACATTTCCATATTATTCTTTAGTTGTATTTAGAGGCTCCATAGACAGGTTGCGGGAGGTGTCGGGTATTGGAATTAAACTAGAATTATTGGTATTTGGCAAATATGTTTTTCATCATATCTACAAAGATTGTAATATTCTGGATATTATGGTTGAAACTACTAATCAAAATAAAAATGGAAAGTTAATGAAATATTTATACAGTATGGTTGATAGAATTTATCTAATATATATTCATAAATTGGTTTAGGTAGAATGAAACCTACCAGGCTTGCTCAGTCGGGTTTACTCGGTTGAGCGCCGGTCATGCTCCTTGGTTTTGGGGCGTGACACATACTAAACTATACGCGTCTTAATCATACTGACCAAACAAGCAACTACGGAGCAAATGGAGCTCACCAACATCTTCTGCTGAAATTATAGCCTACTTGAAGGGCTCTCGATCTATCTATCAGGACCTGCGAGCATGAAACACAGCGTCCTCAGGAAAAAGGGACATCAATACAAATAATGTACCGAGTATGTAGGGCACATAAATAAATACATAAAAGTTATGGAAGAAATATAGAGTAAATGACTCAACCTGTAAGTCTGGATAATACTGTAAATCATGAAATACTTATAATGGCATGCATATGCGTATGAATGTCATGTCATTCATATGTACATGTGTTCATAAATCAGCAAGCCTCTGAGGGCATCCCATCATATCTTCTCGGCCACTACGTGCAAAATCATCAATGTCTACCAGCAGATTAGGTGGTGGTGCGTATAAAACGCCATAACCTTTCCCATATCTCATATACTTATATATACATATTTGTACCTATATATAACGCCATCAATTCATGGGTCAATGTACCTGTATAAATGCATGAAATGCATAAGAAATATGTCAATAAGATTTTCTCGAAATTCTATAAAAATCAATATGCCTTTCGGATAAACTTTATCAAATACGTATTTTTCTGAGATCCATGAACAGAAGATATAATAATAAATCACGTGGGGAATCAAGAATATGGGTACTCCTAGTATTTCTATGAATAGAGTCATTTATGAAAGTTATGTATGTTGCTCATTTCATTTGTATTGTATAGATCATGCCAAAAGAAAAAAAGGAATAGCCTTAACATACCTTATCGTCTAACATATATTTATTTGGGACAGTGATGTTAGTATTTGAGATGGTACTGTATGAGCTCTTCATCAATAACGTTGGCAAAGGAAAATCCATGACAACTCCATATAGATCAAATCTCTTCAATATGTTCACTCTAAAGTTTTATATGTTGTAGTCTCTTCTTCTTGCTTTTCTGATCATGACCAATGTCTTGAATGAATTCTATTGAATATGGTTCTATTTGATAACAAAATATAATTGGCAGGAACGACCAAGATGATTGGAAACATTACTAGCTTTTGCCAAAGCTTCATTTTGTTATTGTCTTGAGAATGTGAGGAATTTATGTGTTTTATACTTAGCATCTTAGGTTGCCACCTAATAGACAAAGACTAAGAGTCATTTTTTTAACATTTGACTTGCTGCCACATTTTGGGGGTTCATCTTATCTATTAATTTTTATTAATTAATTAGATAATATTCTGTTACCCGATAATTAACCAATTATCCACATAATTAGAAATTATCTCAAATTACTTAAAATATTACTCACTTTTAATACACTTTATAAATCTTACTATCATGGTCATGTGGTACCTTGTTGACACTAGTCTATAAATATCGGGTATTATAGCTTGGACCGTATTTTATCCCAAAATGCCAAATTTCAACGAAATTCATTTTCTTCAATTTGCGTACCCTCTCACCTTCACGAATTTACTCATCACTTGTTTGAAATGGCATAATACTTATAACCTCAGAATAATCTCATTCCAGAACTTACGTCGATTTACTTACAACGAAACTTTATCGTACGAAAATGCGGGTTGTAACATCTTATTTCCGAGCTTTCATTAATTTATTTATGGAGCACTTTCATGCATGAAAATGTGGGTGCAACATCATTCCCACCTTTGGAACATTCACTCTCAAATGTTGACTGATGCACTTATAATTCTCATAACCCATAGCTCTTGCGAATACTCTAATATTCTCCTTTCCGCTCAGACAACTGTTATTTGAATACTTCCAAAGGACAGGGAATTCACACACTTTAAGACTCTTTCTCACACCATGACTTGTAGTCGAAATTCTTCTAATCTCGTAACTGTTGCTAACTTCTATCATGCAGCCTGTACGACACTAACTTTGTATGCGCGCCTATGCGACGCTTCTCTCCCCTTTCCTCCAGCTCTTAGCCAATCTCTAGGCCTCACTTTGTGAACGTATACAAATTTATGTCCAGTTATCCCTCTGGGCATCATTAACTTTACTATATCTAAGTAGGCCATACTATACCATAATTCTTACTTCAATTTATTGTTACTGAGGTCTGCAACCAAACTCCAGGTTACTCTTGTTGCTTATTTTATATGCATAAAGCTAAGACTTTTAATGCTTCCTCATTACTGCTCATCTTAAGAATGATGGTCTAATCTCATCTTGTACTTTGTATCTTTTATCCATCCATTGTTGATTCACCTCAATGTTGATCTATAATCTTCCATTCATAACTTAAAACTTTTTACGTAATACATTGCCACTAGGGCTTATGCTGTATCGAGGACTATTTGAAGTGATTTTACTGCGATATTGTAATTCAATAATCATATTTTACAACATCTCAATGTGATTCACTTTATGTTTTTAATTCTGAATTATCCATGAAATACTCTTCAAATTATTACTCAGTCGAAGGTCCAAACGTCATCCTTTATCTATCACAATCACACCCTCATTCCACTACCAAGGCAGCATTCCATTTTTTTCTGGATATTATTTGTCTTAGACTCCTTTGATTTCATTCAGGCTATACTAAACTTTCTATAATGTGTACGATAAAAATCAGCGGTTCGATTTTACGATCATCAAGGCGCCCCATAGAGACTGCCCCCGGAAGGCTCGAAGTCACCTCGGGGCTCCGACCCCGAGGGTTCCTAGTGATCGACCTCGAGGGTTCTCAGTGATCGACTTCGAGGTAGCATAAATAACAATCGGCCTCAAGGCAGTGTAAATCAGCGGCTATGGTGGATCGATGTGAGGTTCCTAAGGCACGTGACTAGAGCTGACAAAGTCTATTAGGCTGGTCCAAACCCGTATCATGGAATTAAATGGCTGTACCAGTCCCAAATCTTTGTAATAAATGCATTTGTACTATGTTGGGATTCCCCCCCCCCTCATATATAAAGGGAATCTTTGTCATTTTGTGAGCACATCTGATACACAATATTGAATACAGAAGAACATTCTCTCTGCTCTCTAACTTAACATATCCCCTTGATTTCACTACTTATATTTAATGTTTACATTTATTGTGTTCTATTTGTTGTTCTTTATTTATTGCTCATCATTGATCGTAAAGATTCTCCATCGAATCTATCATAACCGTTAATCTTCCATCAGCTGCCCTTAGCCGGGTATCTGACTCGACCTCGAAGCCCTGTATACGCCAGCCCAAGGCCCCGATTTTTAGCCATTCGGTTTGATTATTGCATTGTTTTCAAGTTATTATCTTGTTTCCAAGTCTTTCATTTAGCATCCATTGCCTAATAACTAGCAAAATAGATCACGTATTTTTGGAACCACAAAATCAAATCTACTTGTTGTTACCAATTTTCGCGGTAAACATATAACTTAGAGAAACCATTAGCTTTCTTGTTTTCATGCATTTAATCCCGAGGACTTATCCGTTCTCGTCACCTTCTCACTCGCCCTTTCTCGTTCTTACTCCTGTTGTTATAAGACCATTTCCTCCTTAGGTCACCCAACTTAGGTTGAAGCCTTCTTCCTTATTTTCTTATCTAGTCTTTCGTTGTAGTACTTACGGAGAACCCTTGACACTTGTAAAGTTGTGAGCTTATTACACACCTTTTGATGTCCATTCTTGCCAATAATTATCCGTAGTTGCCTACCTCCATGCCTTTGTGCTTGTATGGTTGCTTCTGAACTAATATTTTGACTGTCTTCTTAGTGGGTTTCTCTTTTATTTTAGTAACACTCATATGGTACCTTTAACTACCCTAACTCCTATCTAAATATTTCAAAAGAATCACGATGTCATATCTGCGAGATTGAATTCACCATATTGGGTTTTACTATGTTTATCTTGTACGATCTGCTAACCCGTTTGTAACCTCCTGTTTAGCCATAACTAGGGTCTTCCTAAATCAATTACTGATTTCTTATTGGCCCATTCTCGTATCAATATTCCACTTAATTTTTCTTGGGTTATTTCCATTGTCTTAACTTACGTCCCGCACTGACTCCTCATCTATCAATAACATCTTGGGCAAGGACCCTTACTCCCTTTCCTTAACATCGCATTTACATAATGTTCTGGAATCTTAGTATATCTGCAGGCTTTGAATAAGTGCAGACTCGTCCATTTTTCATTTTTTTATACCATACTTAATTTACCATTCCATAATTACTAGAACCCCTTAATTCTGGTTTAATGCCACACCATTCCATATTCCCCCCTTTAGGAGCTACGACGACCTGCCTATAGATGTTTTTCCTTTTCATCTTTGGCGTCTTTTCACATCATCGACCGCCTTGCGGTAATCCTTTTGTACCAAGGATAAAAAAAGTCCTAAGTCATGAGGGAAACACCAAGTGTAACTGGCACCTACAGTCTCTTAAGCTTAACTTTGGTCACATTGCTTACTTTTAAGGAAGCGTCTTCCTGAATGACCATTCTCTTAATTCCTCATGAACCTTCTTTTGTGATCCATTCCAGTATCGCCGGAATGCAATCTCAAATTCTCATGATGCTGACTAGTATCACATCACTTAGCCCCTAATTCATATTTAGTTTATCTTGTTCACCAGCCCATACTGATTTCTATTACTTTAGGAATTAACTCTCCCTTCTGGTAGTCGCGTTGGAAACGCGAAATTATTTCTCGAAATGAGGATATAACTTTATGGCCTATACTCTTTTGTTGTCTAAAGGCCTAAATCCTCTCCTCTTTTCCATATCTTGACTAAATATCCAATAATACCGTCATTGTTTTTATCGTTGTCATCCATGCATCATATCTTACTCATAACACTTCATTAACTCTCTTCTAATTTCCTGCTAACATTTTGGTATAACACTTTGTTTTGAAAATTTCAATAGGACATTCTTTTGCTATTAGTTCCCCTTGCTCCATCTACTGGCTTTTCGGGATGCCTAACATTCTTTCTTTACTAGGGACAAGAGCTATACTAAGGTAACATTTATCCTTTCAAGGCATCTAGTACCTATAATTATAGTACTCATATCTAGTTGTACTATTTTAGAGTGTACCATCTTTGTGTCTCACAAGGAGATTTTGTTAGCATATTTACAATATCCTTCAAAAATGTCAACTAACGCAAGCAATCCAACAATCATTTGGGTTACTCTAACCCCAATCGGTTCCTCGTATTCGTCCTTCTCTTAACTACTTCTGTTAGCTCCCGTGGAACATAATTGAGATGGGTATGACTAATTATACATACCTCTGTTATAATTTAATGTATCTCAAAATGCTTATTAACTACTCGTACCCTTCTTTACCTTGCTTCTTTTACTTGCTGAAACTTGCGTCTACCTTCCAATTCTTTTATTCCTTTTTATCGTATGAGTGGATAGACATTCTTGCCTAAGGGATCCTTATAAAGAAACTTACACGTCTTAGTGCACACACGATATGCTGAATACCTCAAATCTATCCATAATAAGCATGATGCAATAGTCGAGTTCCTCTTACTCAAATCTTCCACAGCTATATCTCTTCCCAACTATCTTTCTGGATGTAAGTATCGTCGTATTATGAATAAGATAGAGCTAGGTAATTGAGTTCTTACAATTGAGCTCTATGACACAATCTAGAGTAAGAAGAAAGAGTGACAGTCTTAAATGCCCTGTAGCATCCTGCATATAAGTGTGGTGCATGACACATCCATAAACAAGACTCTACTAGACACAGCTTGTAGACTCTCTAGGACAGAACTGCTCTGATACCACTTTTGTCACGACCCAAACCGATGGGCCGCGACGCGCCCCCGGTACCTTATTGTACTTTCATTTGCTAATCGGCCAAACATGCCGTCATAGGCTAACCAGAATAGACATAGGGGAATAGCGAATATAGGACTGTCACATCTCCTTTTTACCCGAAAGGGGATATAAGGGAGTTTCTCCATTTTAAGTGACATTATCCAAAATGAAATTATTTATTTAATTCAGAATCGCCACTCAGAAAATTTTATGGTGTCCCAAGTCACCAGTTTATTTTTAAATCCCAAATCGAGGAAAATTTGACTTCATTTAAAGTCTGTGAAACCGGAAAGACAAGGTAGGGAATTCTGTTAATCCGGGAGAATGTGTTAGGCATTCTCGGGTTGCGTAGTTTTTGCACTATCGCTTAGCAATTTATACTTGGCTTATTTTGTCCAATACTCATTTTAGGACCTATGTTTATTTTACCTTTTACGGCTATTAATCACTTGATAATCCATATTTAAGAAATTAACTTAAAATGAGTTACGCGCACATATACTGAATTCCTAACACATAGTTTATTTAAAAAAAAACTTTAGTCAAAGTGGCATGAAGACATACTTTGAATTTATTTGAAAGAAAAACGTAATCATGATAACAATTTAAAAAGCATGCCTAAAGCATTTCTACAAATATTTGTTTAAGGAGTTTGAGAAAAATGTTTAACCATGGTTACACGAACGTATATTTTGGCATCACAACTATGTCACGCATGCGTATACATAATTGTAATAGGTAATCTAATTTTAAAGTGTACCTAAAGTGGTGATTATATCTCTAAGTATTCTACATCATGTAGCTAGGTGTAAAGGTTCAATACTGTATGAGATACTTATTTGATCAAATGGGCCAACTTATTTATTAAATGCCAAGCAGGCCCAGATTTTGATGTTTGGGGCGTGACAAATGTTGAGTCCAAATGAACTTTAACCCAAGAAATATATTGTCTATTATTCAAACAGTTAAATTAATTCTAAATAAACATGGGCCTGACTTAATTCCGATGAATCTGGCCCAAACAAATTATTACGAATTCAATCAATTTAAACATAATGGATTCAAGAAGATTTGGGACTACTAATAAGTTCAAGTAACTCTGGCTCAATATCCTTTTGTGGACAAATAAATAAATTTAATAATGAGTCCAAGTGAACTCTAGCCCAACTCATATTTGAAGGAGTTTGAAATTAATATTCATAGTGAAAATATGCAACATTTTACCTATATTTTTGTTTATCTTTTAAAACAGAAAAATAAAAAGGGGTTTTCAATATATCGAAATCTATTAAATTTTGGACAATCTTCCTACTGGTTTACCTAAGTCCTTATTTTTCGAAATGCTAGTTTTTAAGCTTATTTGTATTTCAAAATCTTGAAGTGTAAAGGCCATTGGTCAACTCATTTTGTTTTAGTAAAAATCAAAACATAGTTCATAAACCCAATTGGTTTTGGGCCTGATAATGTATTATGATTATCACATAGTTACTTTGCAAAATCTAGTTTTTATGACTTTAAGCTAATAATAATTAGAATTATTCAATTATTGAAAAACAACATGGTAAAGTTGCTAATCTATTAAGTGGATTTAACACACAAAGAAGTGCAGTAAAAATTATTATATTTTTTGCTAACTAAATAATAATAAAAAAATGCCTATGGATATTCTAACAGAATTTCTAGAGATTGATCTATGTGATACTATTTGTAACGACCCGGCCGATTGTTTTGAGCTTTTGCACTTTGCTTGCCAGTTCTCGGGCATGACTAACCCCGTGTGATGTATTTGGACCTAACTAAATTGTTGGTTTTGGTTTTCAAGGTAATCAAAATGAATTTGGAAGAACAATTCCCAATTTGAAGCTTAAAATTTGAAAGGTTTGACCAAGATTTGACTTGTTAGTAGATGACCTCGGATTGGAATTTTTATGATTTGGTTAGCTCCGTTAGGTAATTTGGGACTTCGGAGCATGGTCAGAATGTGTTTTGGAGATACGCGGAAAGTTTTGGCTTGAATTGGCGAAATTAAGATTTTGGCATTTTCTAGTTGATAGGTGAGATTTTAATATAGGGGTCATAATAGAATTTTGGAAGTTGGAGTAGGTCTGTTGTGTCATTTGTGACATGTGTGGAAAATTTCAGTTCATTCGGACGAGGTTTGGTAGACTTTTTGATCGAAAGTGGAATTTGGAATTCCGTGGAATTCTTAGGCTTGAATCCGATGTGATTTTGGTGTTTTTATGTTGTTTTGAGCGTTCCGAATGTTGGAACAAGTTTGAATGAGGTTATGGGATAAGTTGGCATATTTGGTTGAGGTCCCTATAGCCTCGGGTGAGTTTCGGGTGGTTAAACGGGTCAAATCATTATTTTGAAAGTTGTATATTTCTCCAGTGTTGCAGGTTTTTGACCTTCGCGTTCGCGATGGATGTCCCGCGTTCGCGAAGGGTTAGGAGGTGAGGCAGTGGAGTTGGCCTACGCATTCGCGAAGGTGGTCCCACATTCGTGGAGGGCTGAGGTCTGTGATCATCGCGTTCACGAGGGTTTTGCCGCGTTCGCATAAAGGAAGTGGAATAGCTGGGACCCCAAGGCTTTTCTTCTACGCGTTCGCGTAATAGAGGTCACGTTCACAAATAGTCGGATCAGCTGTACATTGCATTCGCGAGTGGGTTCTCGCGTTGGCGTAGAAGGAATTCTAGTCAGTGAAGCTGTGTGCTTTGCGAATGCGAGGGATGTGCCGCGTTCGAGATGAAGAAATATCTGGGCAAACAGATTATATTTTAAAAACGAGGATTTAAGTCCAATATCACAAAAACCATTGGAGTGCTCGGGAGAAGGTGAAATTTGAAGAGATTTTTAGTGGAGCTATTGGGGTGAGTATTCTTCACTCATATTTGGTTTAATTCCATGATTTAGTCTTGAAGTTTATCATTTAATTTGAGTAATTATAGTGGGAATTGGGGGAAAATGGAAGAAAATTTTTAGAATTCTTTTGGGGATTTGAATGGGCAATTAAGGTAGGGTTTTGGTGAATCTGATATGGGTAGACTCTTGAGTGGATGAGGATTTTATTGATGTAATTTTTATTGGATTTTGAGATGTGGGCTCGGAGGCCGTGTTTGAGCAATTTCGGGATATTTGATGCAAATTTGATATTTTCGATTGGGCTTTGTTGCCTTAGCATATTTTAGTTGGTATGTACTGATTTTGGTTACATTTGGAGCATCCAGAGGTCGATTCGAGAGGGCAAAGGCATCGTAGGCTAGAATTTGGACCGTATCGAGGTGAGTAATGATTGTAAATGTTGTCCTGAGGGTATGTAACCCCGGATTTCACATCGTTGTGCTATATTGAGGTGACGCACATGCTAGATGACGAGTGTGGGGTCTTGCAACGTTGGGGATTATGACTTAGTCCATCCCGAATGACCGGTTTACCGCGTATTTGGTTGAAAACTATTTGTTATCATCATGTTTTGGGTTGAATGCCATATTTGGGCCTCATGCCAACTATTTGGACCATTAGGGGATTTTTACTGATATTTCCTCACTGTTTTGACTTTATACTTGTACTCAGCCATGCTATATTCTACTACTTTCATAACTCAACCATGTTTACTTTGTTTTAACACATTAAATAATATTTTAAATGATAATTTGGTTCGAGCATCATGTTTTACTGATGCCCGAGTGGCTTATGAGATTCTGACTGAGTAAGGCCTAGGGCCTATGTTGTGAGGATACACTGATTTATGATTATGAGGTCGAGGGCTTGAGATTGTATGCTACTAGGTGGATTTTTGATATAAGGCCGAGAGCCTATTGATTATGCTACGATATGGCTTGATATTGCGCTTGGGCCGTAAGAGGCCCCTCTCGGGAGTCTGTACACCCCCAGTGAATGTGGGTACCCTGAGTGAATTATATATTGATTGTGCCATGAGATGGCTTGTTATTGCGCTTGGGCCATAAGGGGCCCCTCCCGGAGTCTTTACACCCCCAGTGAGCGCGGGTACTCAGTTTGAGATGTAATATAGCCCGAGTGTAAGGCCCCGTGGAAATTTCTACTCAAAAACCTGAATCTCGTGAAAAGTCTTACTCGGACGTTCGTCGAAGAGATTTGGAGTTTAAAGAAGATGATTGGGTATTTCTGATAGTTTCCCCAATGAAGGGTATCATGTGATTTGGGAAGGGAGGAAAATTAAGTCCGAGGTATGTTGGACCGTACAAAATCATTCAAAGGATTGGTCAGGTGGCATACAAGCTCGAGCTGCCACCCGAGATGTCATTGGTATAACTGGTCTTTCATGTGTCTATGTTGAAGAAGGTAGTGGGAGATCCGTCCACTATTGTGCCTGTTGAAACTATTGAGGTTAATGAAGAACTGTCATATGAAGAAGTTCCAGTAGCCATTCTTGACAGGAAAGTCTGAAAGTTGAGAAATAAAGAAATGGCCTCCATAAAATTGTTATGGTGGAACCAGCAGGTGGAGGAAGCCACTTGGGAAGCCGAGGAAGAAATGAGAAAGAAGTACCCACATTTGTTTGAATAGTCATGTAATAGCATTTTGCATTTGGTTCCCATGAACTCTTATCTTGTGATTTGATTAAAACTATACTGTTTTGGTTATATGTTGCCTATGCGGCCATGATTAGTATTGTACAAGTTATGTTATGATTGTAAAATGTGTACAAGCTGTTAGGATGTGTTTCTAGGGCTCTCTGATAGGTGGATAGGCCTAGTTACAATGGAAACTCTGGATTTTTTTTTTAAAATTCAGGGAGTTAGCCAAATTTAGGGCTTTGAATATGTTTCATGTTGTGAAAAGCTGAGGTTGCATAGAGATTGCTAATAAGTAAACCTTGATCCTCATTCGAGGACGAATGATCTTAAGTGGGGGAGGATGTAAGGCCCCGTGGAAATTTCTACTCATAAACCAGAATCTTGTGATGCCAAGATAGGATGTAAGGCCCCGCGGTTCGGACCCTTTGGATTGATTGGTGCATTAAAAAGTTAAGAATTATGTTTGCCAGAAAAGTATGTTTCTATGTTCCATTATGCGGTCGCATAATAATTATGCAGACTGCATAGTCGCCGCAGAGCCAGTCAGTGTGTTAGTTAAGTTGAGGCCAACTATGCAGCTAATTATGCGATCACATAATCAATATGCGGGTTGCATAGTTATCGCATAATCCCCTTGGAATTTTTGTGAAGGGCAGTTTTGCGGTGCATTATGCAACCGCAGAACAGGTACGCGAACATTTCTATCGCATACCCAGACAATTTGTCCAGATTTTGGGACCATTTTTGCGGTCCATTTTGCGCGCCGCATGTCCATTATTCGATCGCAAATCATGTCGGGGCTCCTATTTTCTAACTTTTATAACCCGACCCCATCCCATTAAAAACACCCCATTAGACTTTTTTCCTGTTATTTCACGGTATATAGAGTGAGAGAGGAAGTTCTAGAAAGAGAGGGAATGACCTTCATCAAGTCCCCACTCCATCCTTGCCCCAAATCTTTGAAGATTGTTAAGTGAAATTGCTAGGTCGTCACCCTAAGAGGTAAGAGCTTGTACCCTCTTTTATTATTTCGAAATTTCCATTAAACTATGTGATTAGCAAGGGGGTTCATGGGTGTAAGGGCTGATAATATTGCATGCGTAAAATATAATGGGGTATGGGGTTGTTGTAAACCAAAAGAGATAACAATTGTGGTATAGGATGATAAAAATCTCTCACAAAAGTATCCTAAAATCATTGTGCACACTTAGTTCTTGATAATTTACTTAAATGAGTTAGAATCTCATTCATGCCTCTAATTCTTGGTTCAACTTGTAATTTTCATAAAATAGATTGAAGTTGCTAGGAAATTCCAGAATTTGTTGTAAGGATTTAAGGAAAGCTTTACTGATGTATGTATGGCTAAAACCCCGTCTTTTAGAAATTGAGCTCCGTTGGTGTTTGTGTAAATGCGGTATGTTTGTGTAAATGCAGTAAGATTAAGGTTGGATTGTTATATTGATTGTTTTTTCACATGAATTGGAGTTGCAAACTTATAGGTGTGAAAGATCTGTCTCAATGTGATCGAAGTGCTATTCTTGATAACTTGGAAAGGATGCAATGAATATGAACCATGTGTTGAAATTCCTAGACCTTAAATTAAGATTGAATATGCATATGTTGTGCCATCTATGTGAAGTCTCATCTATGCTTACAATTTTATTTGCTCTTGTGTGCACATATTATCCTAAATTACAAATCTAACATTGAAATTGGGAATGATGTGAGATGTCACCTAGTGCCTAATTTATGACGTGATAGCTGTGGCCCCAAGTGACTATGAAATGATATATGTGAAACAAATATTGAAAGGAGATGATTGATGGAAAACGAAAATGCCTTGGTAAGGCGGCCTAGCCGATCGGGCCGAGATCGGACGCCATGCCGGCACACATGGTGGTATTGTATTTGTGATTGAAGTATATGTCTCAAATAAGACAACCTAGCCGATCGGGATGAGATCGGACTCCGCTCAAGATAGCGATGGTATTGTGGACAATGATGAATAGCGTGAAATGCCCCAAAACTAAAAGCTATGGGAAAATAATGTGAAAATTGTATGATCCTTTTATTTGATAATATTGTGATCATTTAAAGTTTTTTAGTTATACTTGTGATTTCCTTATTCTTGTATGAAAGTTCTTTCTATCTAGATGGTGGTTAGTTATACATACTATCGGTACTAATGTCCCTTTTGCCAGGGGCACTACATTTTTAAATGAATGTAGGTGGCTTCATAGAGGATAGTGCCGATCGCGCGTAGCAGAGTATCCTCTTTTCAAAGTCTTGGTGAGCCCTTTTCTCCTTCAAGGGGTTATGTTGTGCATTTTTTGTTATAGATATCCACTTTTGAGGCACAGCCGGGGCCTTATTGCTGGCATTGTCATACTTGTCTTATGTATTCTTCGAGGCTCCGTAGACATTGTGTGGGTTATGTATGGGTGTTGGATGAGCCTATGAACTATGTTGTAATTCTAACTCTTGTTTCTATAAAGTGAAATTATATGGAATCTTGGGAACTTAACTATGGTTTATGGTTGTGATGTAAAATGAACTAACAATGTTGAATGTGGAATCTTTCCTATTGCTTAAATAAACGAAAGCATGGCTTCCTTAATCATATTCAGTCGGGTAGAAAGTGTACGGTAAGGCTTTTTTAGTTGGGATCACTCGATTGAGCGCCGGTGGCGCCTTCCGAGGTTGAGGCGTGACAAACTTGGTATCAGAGCCTAAGGTTTTAAAGTGTCCTAGAATGTCTCGGAGTCGTGTCTAGTAGAGTCCTTCTTATCGGTGTGTAGTCGACCACATCTATAAGTTGGAGGCTACTAGGGCATTTAGGAACAACACCCTTTTTTGATATTATGGATCGTGCGGTAAAACTTGTTATGGAACTATTCCCCCTCTAATCAGTGTATTGTTCTATCTTTCAGTAAATGGCACCTAAGAAGAAAGCGAGAATTGGCCAAGGAGCCAATGCCACCTTAGGAGTGGCTGATGAATCACTTCTTGATACTATGGGTGAGGGTAGTCCCCTGGTACCACCTTACCTGGTTATTATATTCCAGAGTAAACTACCCCAGTTCCCACACCTGCGAAGGGTACCACTATCCCTCCTATTGATATTCCTGTTCCGCCTCCAGCCCCAGGTTACGGTTCTGGTATTTCTGATGGGGATCTTAGGGGAGCTATTCAGATGTTGACCCAGATAGTGGCCTCTCAAGTCCAAAGGTCCAATGTTGTGCCTAGTTCATCCTGCCAGCAAGGGGATCCCACTTGTTCCAAGGTGAATAGATTTCTTCAGTTAGACCCTTCAGTGTTTTTGGGTGCCGATACAGAAGAAGACCCTCATGATTTTATTGATGAGATGCACAAGACTCTCAGGGTTATGCGTGCAACTAAGACAGGGGGAGTAGAGTTGGCTACCTATTGTCTGAAAGGGGTGGCCTATTCGTGGTTTGAGTTGTGGGAAGTTTCCTGTGTGGATGGGAGCCCTCCAGCAAGGTGGAGCGAGTTTGTCGATGCCTTTATAGATCTTTTCCTGCCTGCTGAGACAAAGGCAACCCGTGCAACAGAGTTTGAAAATCTTAAGCAAGGTAGCAAAAGTGTGTGGAGTACCACATGGAGTTTGCTCACATGTCCAAGTATGACATTCACATGTTGCCCACAATGGAGGCCAGGGTACGCCGTTTTTTCAGGGCCTTAATACTTTGACTATTAATGGGGCTTTTACGACTGCATTGAATTCCGACATGAATTATAGGAAGATGGTAGCATTTGCTCAGACCACAGAGAACCGTAAACTAAAGAACATAATGGAGAGAGAGGGTAACAGTAAGGCCCGATATACGAGCAACATGGGAGATTCATTAGGTGGGGGAAGATTAGCTTTCAAGGGAGGATCGTCAGGGCCGTCCTAGTTTGTTGCGCGGTCTTCAGCCAGTGCACCGCCATCAGGGCCCAGCCAACAACAATAATAGAGTTGTTTCAGGCCCGTTTAGGGCAACAGGGGATCCCACCAGTGGGGTCGGTCAGGAGAGAGGTCCCAGCAACAGTAGAGGTCCCCTTGCCCAAAGTGCGGGAAGATGCACTCCGGGGTTTTCTATTTGGAATTACCCGTATGTTATGGACGTGGGATGAGGGGTAATATTTAGAGGCATTGTCGTGTATCCCGCCAGGGAGCGGGTAGGGGCACAACACAGTCATCCAATCCAGCAGCTGCTATATCTTCAGCCCCTTCTCTAGCTCGAGGTGCCCCAGCACCCGCAAGGCATGGTGCAGCTAGGGGTGGTGCGTCGAGTTCAGGAGGACCTCGTCGGTTCTATGCTATGAGTAGTCGCCAGACCGCAGAGGCTTCTCCGGTTGTTGTTACAGGTATTCTGACTATCCAATCTCATGATGTGTATGCACTTATTGACCCCGGTTCCACCTTGTCCTATGTTACACCTTTTGTTGCTATGGAATTTGGGATAGAACCGGATCAGCTTCATGAGCCATTTTCGGTGTCTACTCCAGTTGGTGAGCCAATTACGGTTGGTCGAGTTTATAGTAGAAATACCACGACCGATCTTATTGAATTAGGGATGGTTGATTTTGATGTAATAATGGGAATGGATTGGCTTTATTATTGCTTTTCCAAACTTGATTGTCGTACTAGAACAATGAGGCTTGAATTTTATAATGATCCCGATGTTGAATGGAAGGGAGATAATGTAGTGCCTAAAGGTCGTCTTATTTCTTACCTTAAGGCCGCGAAGATGATAAAGAAGAGGTGTATCTGTCATTTAGTTTGGGTTACAGACACCAATGTCGAGGCACCTAGCCTTGAGTCAGTGCTAGTTGTGAATAGATTTCCGGATGTCTTTCCAGATGAACTCCCTGGGATCCCACCAGATAGGGAGATCGATTTTGGGATCGATGTGATGCCAGGCACGCAGCCTATATCAATTCCACCTTACAGAATGGCACTAGCAGAATTGAAAAAGCTAAAGGAACAATTGAAGGATTTGCTAGAGAAGGGTTTCATCCAGTGGAGTGTGTCACCGTGGGGCACACCGGTCATGTTTGTAAGGAAGAAAGATGGGTCGCTACAGATGTGTATCGACTACCGGCAACTCAAAAAAGTCACAATCAAAAATAAATACCCTCTACCAAGGATAAACGACTTATTTGATAAATTGCAAGGTGCTACGTGTTTCTCAAAAATTGACTTGCGGTCCGGGTATCATCAATTGAAGATAAGGGAGCAGGATGTTCCAAAAACAGCTTTCAGGACTCGGTATGGGCACTTTGAATTTCTAGTGATGTCTTTTGGGCTAACAAATGCCCCGACAGCTTTCATGGATCTTATGAATCGAGTCTTCAAGACTTTTCTAGACTCATCTGTGATAGTATTCATTGACAATATTCTTGTGTATTCCCGAAGTTGGGATGACCATGCTGACCATCTCAGGGCAGTTCTGCAGACACTTTAGCAACATCAATTTTATGCAAAATTTTCAAAATGTGAATTTTGGCTTGAATCCGTCGCGTTCTTGGGTCATGTCGTCTCCGGGGAAGGAATTATGGTAGATACTCAAAAGATTGCGGCAGTGAAGAATTGGCCTAGACCTACCACTCCAATAGAGATTAACAGTTTCCTAGGTTTGGCTGGGTATTACAGAAGATTTGTGGAGGGGTTTTCTACTCTTCCCTCTTCATTGACTAAGTTGACGCAGAAAGCAGTTAAATTCCAATGGTCCGATGCTTGTGAAAGTAGTTACCAAGAATTGAAATCAAGATTGACTACAACACCCGAATTAGCCCTACCAGAGGGTACTGAGGGATTTGTGGTGTATTGCGATGCTTCAAGGGCCAGTCTTGGGTGTGTGTTAATGCAATACGGCAAGATTATAGCTTACGCTTCTAGTCAACTCAATAATCATGAAAAGAACTATCCAGCTCATGACTTAGAGTTTGCGGCGGTGGTGTTTGCGCTAAAGATTTGGTGGCATTATTTGTATGGGGTCCATGTGGATGTATTTACGAATCACAGGAGCCTTCAATATATTTTTAAGCATAAGGAGTTGAATTTGATAGAGAGAAGGTGGATAGAGTTACTCAAGGACTATGCCATAGATATTCTCTATCATCCAGGAAAGGCTAATGTTGTGGTGGATGCTCTCAGTCGAAAATCTATGGGAAGTTTGGCTCATTTGAAGGTGTTTTAGAGGATGTTGGCCAGGGAGGTTCACCAGTTGGCTAGTTTGGGAGCTCGCCTTGCGGGCTCTAATGAAGGAGAAGTAATTGCGCATATAGGGCTGAATCATCGCTTGTGGCGGAAGTGAAAGAGAAGAAATTTAATGATCAATTGTTAGCACAACTGAAATAGGGGAGTCATAAACACAAGACCACAACTTTTTCCTTTGGAATGGATGATGGTACCCTACGGTACCAAGGCCGCCTATGTGTTCTGCATATTGACGGTCTTCGGGAGAGGATCATGGCAGAAGCTCACACTTCCAGGTATTCCGTGACCCAGGTTCTACGAAAATGTATCATGATCTCAAGGAAGTTTATTGGTGGAATAACAAGAAAAAGGATGTAGAGGACTTCGTGGCAAAATGTCCAAACTGTCAGCAAGTGAAGGCCGAACATCAAAGGCCCGGTGGATTAGCCCAAAGCATAGAAATTCCAATGTGGAAATGGGAGATGATTAATATAGATTTTGTGGTAGGGTTACCACGCACTCCGTGTAAGTTCAACTCAATTTGGGTAATCGTGGATCGACTTACGAAATCAGCGCGCTTCTTGCTAGTTAAATCTACCGACACAGCGAAATAGTATGCTCAATTGTATATCAAAGAAATAGTCAGGTTGCATGGCACCCCAGTCTCAATCATTTCAGATTGAGGGGCCCAGTTCACTTCCACCTTTTGGAAGAAATTTCAGCAAGGTTTGGGTACGCATGTAAATCTTAGCATAGCTTTCCATCCTCAAACCGACGGGCATGTAGAGCGGACTATTCAGACACTTGAGGACATGTTGCGTGCTTGTACTCTTGATTTCAAAGGTAGTTGGGATGACCATTTGCCACTGATAGAATTTTCTTACAACAACAGCTTCCATGCTAGTATCCAGATGGCACAATTTGAGGCGTTGTATAGTACGAGATATAGATCTCCCATTGGGTGGTTCGAGGTTGGAGAAGCTGAATTGTTAGGACCGGACTTCATGCATCAGGCTATGGAGAAAGTCAAGATTATTAAAGAGAGGTTGAAAACTTCTCAAAGTCGTCAAAAGTCATACTCAGACGTTCGTCACAGAGATTTGGAGTTTAATGAAGATGATTGGGTATTTCTGAAGGTTTCCCCGATGAAGGGTATCATGCGATTTGGAAAGAAAGGGAAATTAAGTCCGAGGTATGTCAGACCGTACAGATTCATTCAGAGGATTGGTCAGATGGCATACAAGCTCAAGCTGCCACCCGAGATGTCATTGGTACATCCGGTCATCCATGTGTCTATGTTGAAGAAGGTAATGGGAGATCCGTACACTATTGTGCCAGTTGAAAATATTGAGGTTAATAAAGAACTGTCATATGAAGAAGTTCCAGTTGCCATTCTTGACAAGAAAGTCCGAAAGTTGAGAAACAAGGAAATTGCCTCCGTAAAAGTGTTATGGCGCAACCAGTAGGTGGAGGAAGCCACTTGGGAAGCCGAGGAAGAAATGAGAAAGAAGTACCCACAGATGTTTGAATAGTCATGTAATAGCTTTTATGCATTTGATTTCCATGAACTCTTATCTTGTGATTTAATTAAAACTGTCCTGTTTTGGTTATATATTGCCTATGCAGCCATGATTAGTACTGTACAGGTTATGTTATGACTGAAAAATGTGCACATGCTATTAGGATATGTTTCCGGGGCTCTCTAACAGGTAGACAGGCCTAATTACAAAGGAAACTCTAGCAAAATTTTGAAAATTAAGGGAGTTAGCCAAATTTAGGGTTGTGGATATGTTTCATGTTGTGAAAAGCTAAGGTTGCATAGAGATTGCTAATAAGTAAACCTTGATCCTCATTCGAGGACGAATGATTCTAAGTGGGGGAGGATGAAAGGCCCCGTGGAAATTTCTACTCAAAAACCCGAATGTTGTGATGCTAATATAGGATGTAAGGCCCCGCGGTTCGGACCCTTTGGATTGATCGGTGCATTAAAATGTTAAGAATTTTGTTTTCCAGAAAAGTGCGTTTCTGCGTGTCACGACCCAAACAGATGGGCCGCGACGGGCACCCGGTACCTTACCCAACCGAGTACCAACGTAACGTATCTTTCTTATTATATCATTATATACACATGACATACGGGCCTAATAGGCCAACACGATCCTTTATAAACTCAAAACATAGGCCAACCAAACCGTACAATCTTTTATATACACAACATATGTCTACAAGCCTCTAAGAGTACATAAATATCATAAAGGTCGGGACAGAGTCCCACCTTACCAAACAATACATGTCTAAATCATACTAACCAAACAAGAAACTCTTAAGCAAATGGAGCACACCAACATCTTCCGCTGAGCTGATAGCCTACTTCGAGGACTCTTGACCTATCTATCGGGACCTGCTGGCATGAAACGCAGCATCCCCAAGCAAAAGGGACGTCAGTACGAATAATGTACTGAGTATGTAAGGCACATAAATAAATCCATAAGAGACGTGGAAGAAATATAGAGTACATGACTCAACCTGTAAGTCTGATTAACCTGGTAAATCATAAATTACTTTTAGCATCATGCATATGCGTATGAATGTCATGTCGTGCATAGGTACATGTTTCATAACATCATCAGCGTCTGAGGGCATCCCATCATATCATATTGGCCACTATGGGCAAAATCGTCATCGTATACCAGCTGATCAGGTGGTGGTGCGTATATAATGCCATAACCTTTCCCATATCCCATATACATATTTATACATACATATATACGCATACATAATGCCATTTGAATACATACATATATATGCGTATATAACGCCATTTGAATACATACCCATATACGCGTTTATAACGCCGTTTGAATCATATTTCAACCACTATGGGCAACATCATCATCATATACCAGTTGATCAGGTGGTGGTGTGTATATAATGCCGTCTGAGTCATGGGTCAATGTACATGTATGCAATGCATGAAAAGTACGTTTATAAAATCTTTCGGAATTGTCATAAGACCACTTTGCCTTTGAGTAATATCATAAAGTAACATCTTTTCAACTTTTGTGTTTTTCTGAGACCCATGAACAGATAATAAAATATTATGATACATGGAAATTCAAGAACATAGATATTTCTAATACTTCTATGAATAAAGTCACATATGGAATTTGTACATTTGCACGTTTCGTTCGAATTGTATGGATCACGCCAAAAGAAAGAAGGGATAGCCTTAACATACGTGGAGTAGGAACAACTCCGTATAATTATCCCATTGGAAACCTTCGTGGATTGAATTTAGAACCCAAAAATCGAATTAAGCTTCTGCTTTTAAAATTCTTGAACAAAACTGCTTCTGCCTCTTAGAATATTTTTGAACGAAATTTCTAAGCTTCTGGATTCTTGAAGCACTAAACGAAAGAATGCAACTCCAATAAACGAAAGCACTAAATAAGAAAATGCACAAATTCCATAAATAAATCTATTCATAAAGTCATTAGATATGTCTATGTTTCTGAATTTCCATATGTTTTATTAGTCTATCATCTGTTTATGAATCTCAGAAAATAAGTAAGTTCAAAAAAGTTTATTTCATGATATTAATCAGAGGTATAATGGTCTTATGACGTTCTGAGAAATTTTATTAACGTACTTCTCATGTATTGAATTCATTTACATATGAGTTTACCCGTGACTCAGACGGTGTTATATACATGTATATATGTATATATATGTACATGGGATATACGTTTATATATGTATATGGGATATACATGTATA